>NC_137772.1:102472103-102761704 GCF_963455305.1 Plecotus auritus | reverse complement strand
CCCACTGACATCACTGGATAGATCTTCCAGACAAAAAATTAACCAGAAAACAGAGGCGTTAAATAACACACTAGATCAGATGGATCTTACAAATTTTTATAGAACATTTCACCCCAAAGCAACAGAATATACATTCTTCTCAAGTGCACATGGTCATTCTCCAAGATAAACCACATGTTAGGGCACAAAACAAGTCTATACAAATTCAAGATGATTGATATAATGCCAAGCATCCTTCTCAGATCACAATGGCATGAAGTTAGAAATCAACTACAATTAAAAAACTCAAAAACATTCAAGTACATGGAGGCTACATAGCATGTTATTAACATGAATGGGTTACCAATGAGATTACACAAGAAATTAAAAATGTCATGGAAACAAATGAAAATGAACAAACAACCATCAACAATCTATGGGACACAGCAAAAGCACTCCTGAGAGGGAAGTTCATAAAACTATAGGCCTACCTCAAGAAACAAGGAAAAAGACTAATGAACTATCTAACCCTAAAACTAAATGAATTAGAAAGAGAACAGCAAGAAAAGCCTGGAGGAAGTAAAAGGAAGGAAATAATAAAGATCATAGCAGAAGTAAATGACATAGAGACTAAAAAAACAGTACAAAAGATTAATAAATCCAAGAGCTGGTTCTTTGAATAGATAAACAAGATTGATGAAATCCTAGCCAGACTCATCAAGAAATAAACAGAGAGGACCCAAATAAAGAAAATCAGATATGAAAGAGGCAATATAATAACAGACACCACAGAAATTCAAAGGATTGTAAGCAAATACTATGAACAACTATATGCCAATAAACTGGACAACCAGGGCACAATGGACAAATTCCTAGAAACATACAATCTTCCATAACTCAATCAGATGAATCAGAAAACTTGAGTAGGCAAATAACAACTGAGGGAATTAAAGCAGTATTTTAAAAACTTCCAGCAACCAAAAGTCCTGGACCGGATGGATTTACAGATGAACTTTGCCAAACGTTCAAAGAAGAACTAATACCTACCCTCCTCAAACTATTCCAAAAAATTCAAGAGGAAGGAACACTTCCATGCTCTGTTTATGTAGCCAGCATTATCCTAATGCCAAAACCAGAAAAAGACACTACAAGAAAGCAAATTACAGTTCAGTATCCCTGATGATCACTGGGTCAAATGGTCCCACTTAGGAATATATCCCAAGAAACTAGAAACACAATCAGAAAGGATATATGCACTCCTGTGTTCATAGCAGCACAATTTATAATAGCTGAGATTTGGAAACAGCCTAAGTGCCCATTAGAAGATGGGTGGATTAAAAAACTATGGTACATCTACACAATGGAATACTACACTGCTGTAAAAAGGAAGGAACACCTACCATTGCAACAACATGGATGGACCTGGATAGCATTATGCTAAACGAAATAAGTCAGAGAAAGATAAATATCATATGATCTCACTCATTTGTGGAATATAATGAACGACATAAACTGATGAACAAAAACAGATCCAGAGACAGAGAAGCATCGATCAGACAATCAAACCTCAGAGGGAAGGTAGGGAAGGGTGGGGGTAAGGAGGAGAGATCAACAAAGGACTTGTATGCATGCATACAACCAAAACCAATGGACACAGACACCAGAGATGTGAGGGCATGAGTGGGGGGGTGGGGGTGGCAAAAGGGAGATAAGGACACATAGGTAATACCTTAATCAATAAAGAAATTAAAAAAAATATCCCTGATGAACACAGATGATAAAATCCTCACCAAAATATTAGCAAATTGGATCCAGGAACACATGAAAAAGATCATACATCATGATCAAGTGGATTTATTTTGGGGATACCAGGCTGGGATTATATTTGAAAATCAATAGATGTGATACATCACATAAATAAATCTACACTAATAAAAGAGAAACATGCAAATTGACCATCACTCTGCTACACCCCCAGCCAATCAGGAGGGGATATGCAAATTAGAAGGACAAAGATGGCAGCTGTCCAGCTGCTCCAGGTGCGGAGTGGCCGGGCAGGGGCAGACGCCTGCTTTGAGAGGGAGGGTGGGGGGTGAAGGGATCTACAGGAGCGGCACTCCAGCCACAGGGAAGACGAAGACTGCAGACTCTGGAGTCTGCAGCAAAGATGAGATGGGCAGACTGCTGGCAAAGGCAGCAGACTCCAGCCAGAGCGAAGGCCTGGGTCCCAGGTGCCAGAGGAAAACCGGTGCTGGAAGCCAAGGGAAGGAAGGCCTATTGTATGAATCTCTTCGTGCAACGGGCCTCTAGTTGAAAGATAAAACCACATGATTATATCAATAGATGTAGGAAAAGCACTCAACAAAATCCAAGACCCTTTATTGATAAAATCTCTCAGTAAAGTAGGAATAGAGGGATCATATTTCAACATAATAAAGGCCATATACTAAAAGCCTACATAATACTCAATGGGCAAAAACGGAAAGGTTTTCCCTTCAGAATAGAACAAGACAAGGATGTCTGATTTTAACACTCTTATTCAACATAGTACTGGAAGTCCTAGCCACAGCAATCAGACAAGAAGAAGATATAAAAGGCATCCAAATTGGACAGGAGGAAGTAAAATTGCCATTATTGGCAGATGACATGATATTGTACATAGAAAAACCCTAAATACTTCACCAGGAAAATACTAGACTTAATAAATGAATTCAGCAAGATAGCAGGATACAAAGTCAACTTCCACAAATTGATGGCATTTTAAAACACCAATAATTAACTCTCAGAAAGTGAATCTAAAGGAGAAATCCCTTTTACACTGCAAGAACAAAAAATCAGATACCTATGAATAAACTTAACCAAGGAGGAAAAGACTTGTACTCTGAAAAAATAAGTAAAGGAAGATACAAGCAAATGCAAGTGTATAACATGTTCATGACTGGAAGAATTAACGTCATTAAAATGTCTATACTACCCAAGCAATTCACAGATTTAATGTACTAGTAATCACTATTAAAATGCCAATGGCAAGAAAAAAAAATGCCAATAGCATACTTCACAGAGTTAGAACAAATACTCCAAAAATGTATATGGAACCATAAAAGACCCCAAATAGCTGCAGTGATATTGAGAAAGAAGAACGAAGTAGGAGGGATCACAATACCGAATATCAAACTATACTACAAAGCCATTGTAAACAAACAGCCTGGTACTGGCACAAGAACAGGCATATAGACCAATGGATCAGAACAGAAATCCCAGAAATTGACCCACACCATTATAGTCAATTAATATTTGACAAAGAAGGCAAGAACATACAGTGGAGTCAAGACAGCCTCTTTAACAAATGGTGCTGGGAAAACTGGGCAGACACATGCCAAAAGATGAAACTAGGCCACCAGCTTACAGTATACAGAAGAAGAAACTCAAAATGGATAAAATACTTAAATGTAAGGCATGAAACCATAAAAATCTTAGAGGAAATATAGGCAGTAAAATCTCAATATGTTTATGGATACATCTCCTTGGGCAAAAGAAACTAAAGAGAACATAAACAAATGTGACTACAACAAAATAAAAAGGTCTTCACAGCAAAAGAAACCACCATCAAATTTAAAAGGGTATCCACTGAATGGGACAACATGTTTTCCAATAATACATCTGATAAGGGGTTAATATCCAAAATATATAAAGTACTCACACCACTCAATAAAAAGAAGAGAAACAATCCAGTTAAAAAAATGGGCAGAAGACCAGAATAGATTCCAAAAAGTACATACAAATGGCCGAGACATGAAAAAAATGCTCAAAGTCACTAATCATCAGAGATACGCAAATTAAAACCACAATGAGATATCACCTTACACCTGTCAGAATGGTTATCATCAAAAATTCAACAAACAACAAGTGCTGGCAAGGATGTGGAGAAAGGGAATACTAGTTCACTGCTGGTGGGAATGCAAATAGGTGCAGCCACTATGAAAAAATAGTATGGAATTTTCTCAAAATAAAAATGGAACTTCCATTTGAGCCTGTGACTCCACTTCTGGAAATATATCCTAAAAAACTCCAAACACCAATGAGAAAGAATGTATGCACCCCTATATTCATAACACTGTTATATACAATAGCTCAGATTTGGAAATAGCCCAAGTGCCCATCGTAGATGAGTGGAGAAAAAAAGCTTGGGACATTTGCACAATGGAATACTGTGCCGCTATTAAAAAAAGGGATCTCTTACCCTTTGGGACATCATGGATGGACCTGGAAAATATTATACTAAGTGAAATAAGCCAAACTGATACAGACAAATATCACATGATCTCACTTATTTGTAGAATGTAATGAACAAAATGAATTGACCAACAAAATAAGACCTGAGGAATGGAGGCATGGAAGAAACATACCTCGAAATGGGGTAGCGGGGGATGAGGAGAGATAAACTAGAGAACTTACATGCATAGCCCATGGACATGGGGAATAGAGTAGTGAAGACCTGGGGGTGGGTAGGGATCGGGAAGAGGGAGTAAAATGGGGCAAAAATGGGAGATATTTGTAATACTATCAACAAGAAAAAATATGTTTAATAATGAAAAAAATCAACAAGCAAAACAAAACAATCCAATAAAAAAATTGAAGAAGAAATAAGAGCTTCTCAGAAAAGTGAAAGCTAAAGGACTTTCTTGCTACTAAACAAGTATTATGAGAAATGTTAAAGGGCCTGCTGGAAGAAGAAGAAAATGAAGAAGTAGTAGTAGAAGAAGAAGGAGAAGTAGAAGAAGAAGGAGAAGGAGAAGAAGAATGATAGAAACCACATGATCATATCAATAGATGCAGAAAAAGCATTTGATAAAATCCAGAACTCATCTATAATAATAAAAGCATAATATGCTAATTAGACCGGACAGCTGAATGACCTTCCAGATGTCATTCCGGATGTCCTTCTGGACAAAGCTGCCAGTGCTGGGCCAGGACACCTCAGGCCGCATCCCTCGCCCAGTGGGTCTTTACGGGAGACCTCAGGCTGCACCCCCCATCCAGGTGCCAGGCCAGGAGAACTCAGGCCGCACCCCCCACTCTGGCACCAGGTTGGAAGACCTCAGACTGCGCCCCCTGCCCCAGCGCCGGGCAGGGGGACCTCAGGCCATGTCCCCCTGCTGGCAGGGCTTGACAGGGGACCTCAGGCCACACCCTCTGCCCCAGCGCCAGGCCAGGGGACCTGGGGCTGTGCCCCCCCGCCCCGTGGGGCTTGACGGGGGACCTGAGACTGCACCCCCCCCACCTGGCGCTGGGCCAGGGGAACTGAGGCTGCACCCCCTGCCCAGAGGGGCTTGGTGGAGGTGGAGCCAGCTGGGTCTGGGTCTCACCCAATGGGGGTGGGGCCAGTCGGGTCTGGGTCTCCTGTGTTTTCGAAGTGTGTGCGGGTGTTGGGCGGGGACTTGACTCTAGGTCCCACGGCATGCCCCAAACTCTGCCAGGAGGGAGATTTTATATACATTTTACTAATTTTCTTTCATCTCTGACACTTCTATTATAGAGAAAGGGCAAATAGCAATATTAAAATATTTCTTCTAATTAATTCCCTTTTAATGTGTATGAATTTCATGCACCAGGCCACTAGTATTTTATAAAGGAGACAAGAGCATACAATGTGTTAAAGACAGTCTCTTCAATAAATGGTGTTGGGAAAATTGGACTGGTATGTACAAATAAAGTGAAACTAGACCACCAGCTTATACCATACACATGAATAAACTCACAATGAATAAAAGACTTAAATATGAGTTACAAAACCATTAAAACCTAAAAGGAATTATAGGCATAAAATCTCAGACATTTCTTCTAGCAAGATATTTTTTAATCCTTACCCAAAGATATGTTTTTATTGATTTTAGAGGAAGAGGGAGAGGAAAGAAGAGAGAAAGAGAGAGAGAGAGAGAGAGAGAGAGAGAGAGAGAGAGAGAGAGAGAGAGAGAGAGATTCATTAGTTGCCTCCCCAGGGATCCAATCTGAAACATGGGTGTGTGCCCTTACCGAGAATTTAACCTGTGACCTTTTGGTGCATGGGGCAATGCTCAATGGGGTAGCGGGGGATGAGGAGAGATAAACTAGAGAACTTATATGCATAGCCCATGGACATGGGGAATAGGGTAGTGAAGACCTGGGGGGTGGGTAGGGATCGGGAAGAGGGAGTAAAACTGAACCACACTGGTCAGGGTTCTCCTACCTATACTTTTTGTTGGTATGTCTCCTAGGGCAAGGAAATAAAGGAGAAAATAAATAGATGGAACTACATCAAACTAAAAAGCTTCTGCAAAGCAAAAGAAACCGTCAACAAAATGAAAAGGGAACCTAATGTATGGGAGAACATATTTGCCAATGGTATATCTGATAATGGATTCATTTCCAAAATATACAAAGAACTTATAAAACTCAACACCAAGAAGATAAATAAGCCAATTCCCGATCAGAGCACATGCCTGAATTGTGGGCTCGATCCCCAGTGGCAGCCAATTGATGATTTTCTCTCATCATTGACCTCTCTCTCTCTCTCTCTCTCTCTCTTTCTCTCTCTCTCTCTCTCTCTCTCTCTCTCTCTCTCTCTCTCTCTCTCTCTCTCTCCATCCTCCTCTTCCTCCTCCTCTCTGAAATCAATAAAAATATATTTTTTAAAAAGACAACACCACTTACATTAGGACTTCCCAAATGAAATACTTAGGTATAAATGTAACAAAATATGATTGAGACCTATACAAAATAAACTACAAAATTCTGATGAAATAAAATCAAAGAATAACTAAGTAAATGGAAAGATAGTCCATGTTTGTGGATAAGAAGACTTCAAGATTGTCAAGATGTATTTTCCTCACAACTAGATCAATAGATTCAATATAATCCAAATCAATCCCCAGAATGTTATTTTGTAGGTGCCAATAAACTGATTCTAAAGTCTATACAGAGAGGCAAAGATCCAGAATGGCCAATACAGTATTGAAGGAGAAGAACAAAGTATAGACACTACCCAACTTTAAGAGTTAATATAAGGTTACAATAATCAAGACAGTGTGGTATTGGTTAAAGAATATACAAATAGATCAATGGAAAAGAATAAAGATACTAGAAATAGATCCACACAGATACAGTAAACTTACCTTTGATAAAGTATCAAAGTCAATTTAATGGAGAAAAGATTGTCTTTTCAATAAATGGTGCTGGAACAATGATAATCACATTCCAAATAAATAAATCTACAGACAGGCCTATATCTTTCAGAAAAAGTACCTCAAAAGGAGTCACATACCTAAATATGAAACAGAAAACTGTAAAACTAGGTGATAACAAAGAAGAAAATCTACATGACTTTGGGTTTGGTGATGAATTTTTAGATATAACACCTAGAGCATGATTCATGAAAAAAATAATTGAGAAGTTCTGGTTAAGATGGCAGAATAGGTAAATGTGGTACTTGAAACTTCCCACAACCACATCAAAATGAAAAATAAACTACAGAACAACCATCATTCAGAACAGCCTGAAATCTAGTTGAACAGAAGTCCTACAACTAAGGATACAATGAGCCACAATGAGATGGATAGGAGAGACTGAGATGGATAGGAGGGGCAGAGAAGAGAAATGGGCTGGTCCCATACCTATGTGTGGCAGATAACAATCAGGAGGGATATCTCAGCTGTGGAAATCCCCCTTGAGGAGTGAGGGGGTCCTATCCTCACACTAGGCCCAAGCCCAGGTTTTCAGTGTCAGGAAGAGAAGTTTCCTTAACTTAAGGCTATAAAAACCAGCATGGTTTTATGGCTGAATGAGTTGGAAGGCTGCTAGAGTGTTAAAGAACCCATGCCTGGATTTACTTTGACTCATTCCCCCTCAACTCCAGCATTGGGGCAGCAGATTGAAAGAGATGCACAGGGAGAAACTAAGTGGTCTGGCATCAGGGCAAGAGCTGAGTGACAAGTTTCTCCAAGACAGAAGTGTTGGCAGAAGCCATTGCTCCTTTGCTGAGCTCTTCCTGCAAAGAGCCAACAACTGGGTACTATATCTGATTCTCCATCAAACTGCCCAACACCATTCACCCTGCACTGGTGATTCCCTGAGACTACATCCCACCCAATCGTCAGGTCCACCCAAGCCACTTGCATTGGTTTTTCCTTACAAATGGCCTGTCTTGACTTAGGCTCCAGAATTTTCTAAAATCTCTCAAACGAAGCAGCATCTGGCCTTGGCCTGCCCTACACAGATGATCCTCCATGGTGGTTTCTGCCATTCCTCACAACCGATCAACCTGATGTAAGTCCCTCTCATTGAGGTTCCAAAAGCAGCTGAGGCTCTACTACAATAGGAGGGTGTGCACAGCCCACATGGGGGGTGCACCTAGAGTGCCCAGCTTGAGTGATCAGGGAGGCTCTGCAGCTGGGCCCTATAGAACACCATTAGGCTGCTCTACCAAGACCAGGAGATGTAGTGGGTCTACCTAACACATAGAAATAAACACGGGGAGACAGTCAAATGATGAGACAAAGAAATATGCCTCAAATGAAAAAATAGAACAAAACATCAGAAAAAGAACTAAACAAAATGGAGACAAGCATTTTACCAGATGCAGAGTTCAAAACACTGGTCTTAATGGTGCTCATTGAACTTAGGGGAAGAGTAGAGAAAATTAGTGAGAACTATAACAAAGAGATAGGTGCTATCTAAGATGGTGGTGAAGTAGTAGGACTAAACTGGAGTTACAACTAAAATATAGACCAATCAACCTGAATAACCTACTGCGGACTAACTGAAAAGAAGTCTTATAACCAAGAATTTAACAAAAAAAGCTACATAGAGACTGGTAGGAAGGGCAAAGACACAAATTGGTAGCTGAGATTCAAAAGGGATATATCAATAGCAAAGGTTCCCCTATAAAGCATGGGATCTAAACCCCACACTGGGCTCCACAGTCCAGAGCACCAGAGCTGGGAAGAGATGCCCATATAACATCTGGCTGCGAAAGTCAGCATTGACTCTCTCTACCAGAGAGATATAAGAGTCTGCTAGAGGCCCAGGCACCCTCTTAAAAGCCAACACAAAAATCTCTTCACAGCCACTCACCCTGTGTTCTGGCAGAGCAAACTAGAGTCATGTAAAATGAGACTGGGATTGGTGGCTTTGGGGAGAGAGCTGAAGGGACAGCCACCAGGATCTTTGTGCTGAGTCCCTCTCCCACACTGCATATGCCATCTTTCCTGGATAGAGCATGATCTTCCTTATGGCATCACTCTGGGGGAATGCAATAGCCCCACCCTCTGTTTTTCCTGTCATCCCACCCTGCAGAGCCCACTCCCTGCTGAGGAGTCAATTGTCTGGGCTGGAGAAAAGAAGTCCAGGAAGACTAAGGGTGTGCAGTACCTGAGGTTTGTGACTGTGGGGCAGTGGCCATTTCACTCATATTCTTCTTTACCTGAGATCTGGTAGCTTCATCCTCCAGGCACCTGATGGCCCCATCCTCCTGACTCCTGGTGGTCTATCCCTAAATGAGGAGGTTGGAGAAGAATCTGGCACAGACTGAGTTCTGTGGCTCTGAGGCAGGGGCCACACTTCCCACTTTCCCTCAAGCCTGACAGGGACCTTCCCTTGGAGAAGATCCACTAGCCCCACCCTCCCAAACCCCAGTGATTCACCTGCTGAAATTGGGCTCCAGGTAGATTCTGAGACAGACTAAATTGTGTGGCTCTAAAATAGGGTCATATTTCTCTCACATATGAAACTGGTGTAAAGCCCTCTCTTCACATAGCCAACTCTTGGTTTGTTTGGGCCTGATAAACTCTGCTAGCCTCATGCTGCTGACATCCTGAGACCCTGTCCCACCAAAAGGATCTGCAGGCACCTGGCAGGTGATAGCTAGACTTGGTATAACTAGGTATTTTGCTGAGTTGCCTCAGTTTTAGCACTAGCACCAAGTTTGAACCTGTATCAATCTGGTGAACACCACTCACTGAGAACCTTCCTCATGCAACTCAAGTACTGCCAGAGGCTCTTTCAGTGATTGAACCTAACGGCAGCTGGCAGGCAGAGGCAGATGGAGGCATATCTTTGTGTGCCTTGGGAATTTTGCAGTTAGAATCTGGTCTTGGTGTGCAGCTTGGCTCTTCTTGTGCACACACAGGCCTAGCCAAGGTAGCCACAAAGTGTGGATTGATTTGTAGTTTCAAACAGATTGCTCAGGGCCAGTCAGAGGCAGCATGTGAAATTGATCTGCACTAGAGTCTCTTTCTAGAGGGCACCCTACCAAGATTGGGAGATAGTAAAGCTATCTATCACATAGAAACAAACACAAAGAGTTTGCCAGAATGGAGATGCAAAGAAATAGCCCCAAATGAAAGAAAAAGAGAAACAATCAAACAACAACAACAACAACAACAAAAACTAAACAAAACAGAGGCAAGCAATTTAGCAGAAAGAGAGTGAAAAAAGTGGTTATAAGGACATTCAAGGAACTTAGTGAGAACTTCAAAAAAGAGATAGCAAATATAAAAGAGAACATAGAAACCAGATGTCCTCAAACTATGGCCCGCGGGCCACATGCGGCCCGCCAAGGACATTTATCCGGCCCGCCGGGTGCTGCTGCCTGTCCTGCTTAGCAGCCGACTCGTCCCGGGCCCGCAGTGTGCATAGGAATTTGTTCATAGTTTTTTTTTTTTAAGCTATAGTCCGGCCCTCCAATGGTCTGAGGGACAGTGAACTGGCCCTCTGTTTAAAAAGTTTGAGGACCCCTGATAGAAACCATAAAAAAAAGAACCAGTTGGAAATGAAGAATACACTAGAAGGAATACAGGGAATGTTGAATGAAGCTGAAAATCAGAAATTTGGAAGACAAAGTAGCAGAAAACACCCAATCAGAGCAGCAAAAAGAGAAAACAATTTTTAAAAATGAGGATAGCTTAAGGGACCTATGGGGCAACATGAAGAGCAACAATATCTACATCATAGGTGTACTAGAAAAAAGAAGAGAATGAAATTGAGAACTTATTTGAAGAAATAAGGACCAAAAATTTTCCTAACCTTGTGAAGGAAAAGAACACACAAGTCCAGAATGAGCAGAGTCCCAAAGAAGATGAAGCAAAAGATGCTCACACCAAGACACATCATAATTAAAATGACAAAGGTTAAAGATAGAGAGAATCTTGGGCTTTCCAGATGGCAGCAGATTAAGAGGAAACCACACTGACATTCTCTCAGGACCAAACTGGAATTAGAACTAAAATATAGAAAAATCATTCTGAATAACCAACTGAAGACTAGCTGGAGATAATACTTATAACCAAGGACAGTAAGAGGAGGCCACATAAAGCCTGGTAGGAAGTGAGGAGTTGTGAGAGGGCTGGCCGTGTTCTCACAAGCAGTGGCTGAAATTCTAGAGGGATATCTCAGCTGTGGGGGGTTGGCCCTGAGAAGTTTGTGGTCTAAACCCCAAGGTGGGCTTCCCTCAAACACATAAAAAGCTGAAAGTGACATGTGAATAGACTTTTACATAGTTCTCCAGCTGTGGCCAGTGTGGATCAGTTGGTTGGAGTGTTGTTCTGTACACTGATAGGTGGTGGGTTCAATTACAGGTCAGGGCACATACAGCAGGCAAATGATCGATGTTTGTCTCTCACACATCTCACACATGATGTTTCTTTCTCTCTCCCTTGCTCTCTCAAAAAATCCTATATAATAAAGAGGTATTATGCAAATTGTCCATCACTCCAACACACAAGATGGCCGCCTCCATGTGGTCAAAGATGGCTGCTCCGATGTGGACACAAGATGGCCACCACAAGATGGCCAGCAGGGGAGGGCAGTTGTGGGCGATCAGGCCAGCAGGGAAGGGCAGTTGGGAGGGACCAGGCTGGTGTGGGAGGGAAGTTAGGGATGACCGGGCCAGCAGGGGAGGGCAATTGGGGGTGACCAGGCCTGCAGGGGAGGGCAGTTAGGGGCAATTGGGCCGGCAGGGGAGCAGTTAGGTATAGATCAGGCTGGCAGGGGAGTGGCTAGGGGTGATCAGGCTGGCAGGCAGGCAAGCGGCTGGGAGCCAGCAGTCCTGGATTGTGAGAGGGATGTCCGACTGCCAGTTTAGGCCCGATTCCTGTGGGCAGTCAGACATCCTTCAAGGGGTCCCAGATAGGAGAGGGTGTAGGCTGGGCTGAGGGACATCTTCCCCCCACCCATGCATGAATTTTGTGCACTGGGCCAATAATACTAATACTAATACTAATACTAATACTAATACTAATACTAATAATAATGTCAATGAAAAACATCCAAGATTTTTAAAAAGTTACATAGTTCTCCAGTGAAAAAGATGGGAAGTAACACTAGTCAGAGATACAGCAGAATACCCAAAGGCAATGTGAATTTTGTGGTTTCCTATGAGACCCAAAAGGCAAGGGACAGTAGAGGTGGACAGGGAGCACTCATAAGGTATGTTTTTTCTCTCAAATACTGGGTACCATATCCTGAAGGCTCACTGAGGGCTTTAAGCAGGGAAATGATATAGACAGAATTATCTTTTCTTGGCATTTCTCTGACCATCCTCAGTATATAATATGGAATGCTTGGAAACAGGGAAAGAGCTATCAGCTAAAGTAACAGGCTTGGCCTGAAGGTGAGTCCCCTAGTCAAACAGGACCCAAGGTGGAGAAAGCAAGCCCAGCAGGTGATACTGGGAGCTTTGTGACTGGACGTCTTATGAGTGAGGGAGGTTCCCAAATCTGTCTCTGTGACTTTGTGGAGGATGGAGCCATAAACCAAGAAAGGAAGGATGGATAAATGAGAAAGTTTGTGGAGTTGATTAGTTTAGTTTGTGAGGAAGGTATGATGTGGTTTGGGGGGACTTAGTCATAGGAGCTCACAACTGCAGTTAGTGTAAAGTCATAGGAACTATTAAAAATGGGGCCACTGTATTTTCATCAGATTCAACTGGGCCTGAACATGGTCTAGTACATTTTATTTGACTAATATTTTTACAAAGCAGACCTCAAATCATTGAAAAATTCATTGCTATAAACCAAATTTACTGATTGATGAAAAGGTCCCTCATTATTTAACCTGTATATGTGTGATATTTCAACAAGAATACTGAGTTCAAAGTTTTAAATTTTGACTTTTCAGACACATACTCATAAAAAATAGTCTCATATAATCATTGTGACATAGTTTTTTTAAAGAATTGATAGCTATGCTATAATTTTTCTAACTGAATTGCCATGATAGCAATGTGCAGCGAATTCATGAAATATTTTTTTCTTTTTTAAAAATAAATCTTTATTGTTCAGATTATTACAGGTGTTCCTCTTTTTTTCCCCCCATAGCTCCCCTGCACCTGATTCCCCACCCCACCCCATGCCCTTACCCCCCGCCACTGTCTTCATCCATAGGTGTAAGATTTTTGTCCAATCTCTTCCCGCACCCCTCACTGAGAATTGTCAGTCCACTCCCTTTCTATGCCCCTGATTCTATTATATTTACCAGTCCATTCTGTTCTTCAGATTTTTTATTCTCTTGATTTTTAGATTCACTTGTTGGTAGGTATGTATTTGATGTCATTTTGTTGTTCATAATTTTTATCTTTTTCTTTTTCTTCCTCTTCTTAAAGAATACCCTTCAGCATTTCATGTAATCCTGGTTTGGTGGTGATGAACTCCTTTAGCTTTTTCTTGTCTGTGAAGCTCTTTATCTGACCTTCAACTCTGAATGATAGCTTTGCTGGGTAGAGTAATCTTGGTTGTAGGTTCTTGCTCTTCATCACTTTGAATATTTCTTGCCACTCCCTTCTGGCCTGCACAGTTTCTGTTGAGAAATCAGCTGACAGTCTTATGGGCACTCCCTTATAGGTAATTAACTGTTTTTCTCTTGCTGCTTTTAATATTCTCTCTTTGTCTTTTGCCCTTGGCATTTTAATTATGATGTGTCTGGATGTGGTCCTCTTTGGATTCCTCTTGTATGGGGTTCTGTGTGCTTACTGAACTTGTAAGTCTATTTCTTTCACCAGGTAGGGAAAGTTTTCTGTCATTATTTCTTCTAATAGGTTTTCAATATATTGCTCTCTCTCTTCTTCTGGCACCCCAAAAATTTGGATGTTGGCACGCTTAAAGTTGTCCCAGAGGCTCCTTACACTATCTTCATATTTTTGGATTCTTTTTTCTTTTTGTTTTTCTGGTTGGGTGTTTTTTGTTTCCTCATATTTCAGATCTTTGGTTTGATTCTTGGGGTACGTTGATCTACAGTTGAGTTTCTGTATATTCTTTATTTCAGAGAGTGTATGCTTAATTTCTGACTGGTCCTTTTCCATTTTTTTGGCATTCTCATTAAGATCGTTAAAGGTCTCACTAAGTTCCTCAGAGGTTTTTAGAAGATTCTTGAGTAACCTTATAAATGTGGTTCTGAACTCTATGTCGTCTAGTAGTTTGCTTTCCTCCATTTCTTTCATTCGTGACATGTTTCTTTGTCTCCACATTTTGGCTGCTTCCCTGTGTTGATGGAGTGGCTTTGTGTGGTAGGTGACCTATAGGGGCCAGTAGCTCAGCCTCCCCAATCACCTGAGGAGGACGCTCTTGGTACACCCCTTTGTGGGCTGAGTGCAAAGTCTTGGTGTAGTTAAGCCTTGATTGCTGTTGGTACACTGGGAGGAATTGACCTCCAGGCCAATTGGCTGTGAGGAACCCGTTGTGTCTATAATGGAAGAACTGCTATGCTGGAGACACGCTTATGGTGCAGGACTTGTTTCAGTGGGGCTTTGGTGCTCACTGAGTCTGCCTCTTGAATGTGTCACTTTTGGATGTGAGGAGTTGAAATCTGATGTCTCACACTGACCACTAGGTACACTGGCTTCTGGATCTCCAATGGGGTGCAGGTCAGCTACTGTCTGAGGCCACCCAGCAGGAGCTACAGCGAGAACTACAGTTTTCTCCTCTTTGCTTGGGGTTTGGAAATTTTGGAGCTGTCTGACCCGGGCTGCAAGTTTGCTAGGTTAAGCTGCAATAGGGCAGGCCATTCATATGCTAAAGCCGCTGCTTGGAGCTTGGGTGGGTTTGTAGGTTGTGTGGGGTGGGGTCTCAGGGCGTCACTAGGCTGGGGTGTGGCAAACAGAGATGGCTGCCTGTTAGCTGGCTCTGCGTCTTTCACCACGTCCCTGTGCCCCGCGCCCCAGTGCAGTAAACAATTATTCCTGCACACAGCTCTGCAAGCAAGCCACCCTCATTTTCCGACCTGATGGCAGACAGTCCAGCTTCTCCCCGTAGGAGTTTGGGTTCCCAGCGTCTCCCCAGAAACTGGATTTCAGAGTAATCGGGGGCTTGTCTCCCTTCGGGTTGAAAAAAGCAACGCCTGCCGCCAGCCCGGATCGCGCCTCCGTACCTCAGCTTTTCAGCGCTTGTGCACGTCTTGGTGCTCGTTTCTCTTTCCTTCTAGTTGTAGAACTTCCACTCAGCCAGCTTTCCCATGGTTCTGGGTGATAGACGTTTTGTCTTTTAGTTGTAGTTTTGAAATTGTTGTGCGAGGCAGCAGTTTAGGTGTTTACCTATCCCGCCATCTTGGATCCTCTCCCTCATGAAATATTTTAACATCATATAAATATATGTCTGATTAGTTGAAACTGTACCAGTTTTCAAGGCCTGCAGGTATTGTGTAAGAAACATCAAATTTCAAAAGGAGTTGGAGTATGACGAAATAAAACAAGAGAAAAGGTCTCCTGAGAATAAAATAAAATAAAAATTAAGCATATGGAATATCATTACATTGTTTCTCATATTCAAGGTTTAGTACTAAAATACTAATTTCAAATCTATAATTTAGTTTGTTTTTAAGTCAATCTGCTAACCAGGATATATATAAGTGATACAAAATAAAAGATTAAGATTATTTAAAAATTTAGTAAACTATATTCTTCAAGAACACTTTATAAAAATTGAATAATTTGTTTTATTTTTTAATAAAGGTAAGATACCAAGATCACATTGTTACATTCACATAATTTTTTAGACATAATACAAATGTAATTTACTAGAAAAGGACACATGATTTTAATTGTTTATCTTCTATTTATTATTATCATTATTGAAGGTTTTCTCTTCAAATATGAGAGTTTTTCACTTAAAAAGAGACTTAAAGAAAGTCATTTTTAAAGAGTGACATGATGCACAGCTCAACTGGATAAAAATAGTATACATTTAATACTAATAAAGGTGTAAGTTCTAAATATTGCATGTTAATTTGAACTGATTTTTCTCAACATTAGATTCCATTGGAAACTATCTAAGAAGCTTTGTGCTATTCATTTGAGTTAAAGTTTACTTTAGAAAGTTGTCTAATATAATTATGATTCAGGGTTTAAATGTTGGTTTTGTAAGATTTTTTTTTTTTTTTGGCATACTTAGAGCTATGTCCTGGAACTGGTGCCCAAACAATGTTAAGCTGGTATGAGCTGTTTATGTCATTGAGTAAAATTAGATACACGCCTGCTGCTAATAGGAGGAGATGAAACATGAGACAGGCCAAACACTTGAGAGCGTTTTCTTCCAGGCATAATTGGTGAAGCCTGAATCGTTCACTCTCCTTCTGCAATTGATGGAAATGTTTGAAACATTCTGTCTTTGGTAGAGCTTGAACTGGTTGCAAGCAATCTAAGGTAAGCAATCATTTTTCACTTGTATTTTATATAATTCCAATGTACAATTAAAAACCAAATAGAGGCGAGGCTTCTTGATTTTTTTCCCTCAATAGGTGACATAATAATTAATAAATTGAATTTAAAATCTTGATTAAGTTCATTTCAACTGATTATTAAGCATCAACAAAATGTGGTTAACTTTTATTTAATCTCATTTAAGTTATTCTGATTACTAATATACTATGCATTTTAGTATAATTTATATTCCTAATATTTTAATTTGTAGAATACCATGATAGCATATTTATATATTATCAAGCATTAAATTGTATACTGTGGTTAATCTAGATAAGGTATTGTCTTTAAGATCACCTATTCCTAATTCTACTCTTAAATTTTTTGATGAAATTACATTGGCTTTACATTTTGTCTATAGTTTTGTTATAGACATTAAAAACAGACTAATATTAATGAGGACAAAAGTCATTTGATAAATTGGAAATAAGCAAAACACCAACTTCAGCTTCCTAACTATTCTTGGAATGAAAGAAGGATGATGATTTCTCCCCCAAATCTGGAAAGAAATAAAATGTTGTTCATAATATATATCTCAAAAAAGTAAATGTAAGTAGGGTAAAAGATAAACTTGTGCCATGCTGTGGCTTACTAAAATTGTCAGTTCTTTCTTTGTGTTCCCTAAGTTAATATGGGGCAATCCAAAAACAAGTTTTTAAAGGAAGACATACAGAAAGATAATAAGGGAAAATATAACTCAACTGGCTGAAAGATTTGTCAGCAGGATGAGTAACTTACTAGTACAAAATGAACTACAAAATGCACTATGTTTATCTTTTGCTTATTTTCTTGGGAACATTTTGTGGAGATAGGTACAAAGAGGCACACTTATGAAGTTTCAAAACTAATGGCTCAAGTTGGTGTTGGTTTTATAGGTTCTAGAATTTATCTAAGGTTTTCTTTGAAACTCAAATGAAAAAGTTTCCAAAAGATGTTGACTAAGCTTGCAGCTGAAATGCTGAAATTAATATTGCTCCATATTGTCCTTTAAAAAATATACTTTTATTTATTAAATTAAATTTATATTGTGTCATATATGAAAATCAAATAATAATGGAAAATTATGATTTGGTTTAATCTTGAATACTTTGTAGGACCTGTGGTTCTCCTCTGCTCCCTGTTCTAATCGGCTTATTGCAGGCCCTTGCTGCTTCTCAACTAAGTCCACCATTGCTGTGGCTTCCTAGTAAGATGGAAAAAACTACAATCTTGAGTATGATTTTTCTACTTTCCCATTTCTTCAGAGCCTGCCTCAGTCCTCAGAACCTGCTTCTACTAGTATGTTTCTGTCTATCCTTCCTTCCTCCTCTTCTTTTTAGCCTGGTCAGCACTTGTCTAGCTTTATCATTCTGTGGAACCACCACAGAGACTGATAATTCTATGATGTTTTCACAAGTATTGAAGAATTACCCCCATATATTTACCATTTCAGACTCAAACTTCATTTTTAATTTTACATGTTATTATGCTATAGATAATTTTATGGGAAAATCGATACAGGAGTATTTAGTAAATTTAATAATTTGCAAATATATCAAGATTTCTCTCAAAATCCCTCAAACTCTCAGCATAACTTCAGTATAACTGTTGTGCAGTGTATCACTGATGAGAATTGAGACCAGGGATTTCAAGGAGGTCTCTCTTATGCCCAAAGGGATTTGTGCATCAGCCTAAAGCAGTAGGGATCCATTTGAATATTTACAACACAAAAATAGCATGAATTTATTTTTGGACAGTCAGGTTGCCATGGAGAGTGGATTAGGGGCATCAGAGGAGGGAGACAGGAAGAGGTGTAAAAAGTCAAAAAATTGTCTCAGGTGAGGACTGGGAAATGGAACACAAGAGAGAAGTAGGAGGAAGTCATCGCCATGAAGATGGGCACCTTAAAACCTAACCTCACCTTTGTGACTTTTAACTCTATTGTAAACATTCTCAATTAGTTTTACTTGTGAAACATCTGAAAAGCATGAAGAGGAAGTGATTACAACTTTAGGCTGTGGAGTCAGACTGCCACTTTCTAGCTATATGACTTTGTGTGAATTAATTGCTCTCTGTCTCAGTTTCCTCATTTGTAAAAAGGAGGATAATGAGTATCTACCTCCTAAGGTTATTTTATTGTGAGTATCAAATTCAGTTCTCCCAGTCCTCTGAAACTTTTAAAAAACTGTCAAAGCAATCAGAAAATTGCACATACATTGCATTTGATAAGAAAACTAATTATGTATACTTCAAGAATTTACTTTTGTTTTAAATCTTTTATATAGAGACTTGCAAATAAAAAAGAAGCTCAGCTTGGTTGATAAATGTAAATAAGTTTTTTCTTAAAATTTGCTTTCAATTTTGTGTGAGTATTTTTCATAGTTAGGATTTAGTTTAATATTATTTTTAGGGACTGGGAAAATTGAGGTTTTGAGGGACGGAAAGGGGGATTATAGTTGGTTTGACTGAAAATTTCAGCTTTAATTATAAAACTCCAAAGACTTAATAAACTAGATGACAGGCCTTTTGTGACTTGCACCAACATGGAAACAAACCACCCTGAAACCACACTTGTTTTTTTTCCTCCCCTGTAGGTTGGTCATAAGGGACACCCCTCCATGGCCAGAGGATAAGATAGGGGAGAGGTGTCAGAGAATTAGTGGTGGGTGACATGGAACTATGGGTCATCTCAATATGCATATTTTTATTGTTGACAGTATTACAAATGTCCCTCATTTTCCTCCCTTTTGCCTTCCTCCACCAGCCCCCATCACTCCCCAGGCCTTCACTACATTATTGTTTGTATTGCTATGTATATATGTTCTTTGGTTAATTTCTTCTCTTCTAACCCACCCCTCTTCCATCTGAGGCCTTTTAGTCATTTTTTTATCCATGCTTCTGTTTCTTTTTTGTTCATCAGTTTAGTTTATTCATTAGATTCCACAAAATAAGTGAGATCATGTGATATTGGTCTTTCTCTTAGCATAACAATCTTCAGGTCTATCCATGCTGTTGCAAAGGGTAGGAGATCCTTATATTTTTTTTACAGTTGCATAGTATTCCATTGTGTAAATATACCACAGCATTTAAAAAAATCTTTATTGTTGAGAGTATTAAAGATGTACCCCCTTTTCCCTCCATTGCTCCACTCCATCCAGATCCCACCCTGCCCCAGGCCTTCATCACCCTATTGTCTGTGTCCATGGGTTATGCATATAAGATCTTTAGCTAATCTCATCCTGCCCTCTTCCCCCTTACCTCTAAGATTTGTTTGTCATTTCTGCCGGCCCCGGCATCTTCAGGACTTGTGCATGGGCACTTCTTATTCATGTCTACAAAAATTCCCTGCCTTGGTGAAAACTGTAGGGGAAAAGGCCTTCCTGGGTGGGCTCAAGCCCTGCCTAAGGTGCTGAGGAACCAGGGTGGGGAGCACCCACCACCGCCCTTGCAGAGCCAACCTCTGGACCTCAGGGTACTCTCCAGTAATGTAACTGCAATGTCCCCGTTTGCCTTCAGAAATTAGTTGTAAGTTACTTCCGATGTGAAACCATACCCTCAGACATTTCCATTGCAGTTTCTAAAGATTTTAAACAAAACCCATTTACCTCCCTAACCTGGTCAGAAGTTTCTACCCAATGGAAGAGGTTTGCTGGGCAGCATCGGCCAAATATCACCCCCCATTTCCAATCACTTGGCTGGGGGCAAGGGAAGTTCCAAGGCTATAGGTGTGTGTGTATGGGATCACTCCATGGGGGTGCAGGCCCTTTGGAGGCTGACACCCCAGGCTGCCGCTGGGAGGGGATAGCTCTGGGGGGAGCGGCTGCCTCCCAGGCCTACACCCCCCCAGCTGCAGATGGGAGCTGATCACTGGGGGGAGGGATAGGCGGCGTGGGCGACTCCCAGGCCCACAGCCCAGGCTGTGGCTAGGAGCGGATCATGCCGGAAGGGAGGATGGGAGGGGGGGGGCGCGGGTGGGGCCGCGTCTGGCAGCGGATCGTGCCAGGGGTGCGCCGGGCTGCATGCTGCCTGCTCTCAGAGGCAGCCCTCCCTGGGACTGGGGGACTCTGGCGGGTCTGAGAGGACTGGGCGCCGCCATCTTGTGTCTATGGGCGCTGCCATTTTTGTCACGGAGTGATGGTTAATTTGCATATTACTCTTTTATTAGATAGGATAGGTCCTTATTTTTGCCTATTTTATTCTTTGTGCTTATGTTTCTCTTTATTTTTCTTCTTATTACAGCATTCACTTCAACATTTCTTGCAATGCTGGTTTGGTGGTATTAAACTCCTTTATCTTTTTTTTTTTTTTGGTCTTAGAAGCTCTTAATTTCTCCATCTGTTTTGAATGATAGCCTTGCTGCATAGAGTAGTCTTTGTTTCAGATCCTTGCTTTTTATTACCTTGAATACTTCCTGCCATTCCCTTCTGGCCTTTAAAATTTCTGTCGAGAAATCAGCTGACAGCCTTATGGGAGCTCTTTTCTAGGTAACAACTTACTTTTCCCTTGCTGCCTTTAAGATTCTCTCATTGTCTTTAAATTTTGGCATTTTAATTATGATGTGTCTGTGCATAGGTCTCTTTGGGTTCTTCTTGCTTGGGACTCTGTACTTCCTGAACTTGTGTCACCTTTTTCTTCACCAGGTTACCGAGGTTTTCTGACATTATTTCTTCAAATACATTCTCTATCCCTTGCTCACTTACTTCTCCTTCTGGCATTTGTAGGATGCAGATATTGTTACATTTCATGTTGTACTGTGGCTCCCTTAAACTGTCCTTCTGTTTCTTGCTCTTTGTTTGTTTGTTTGTCTTTTGGTTCTCTGATTCAGTAATTTTTTTCTATCCTGTCTTCTAATTTGCTGCTCTAATCCTCAGCTACCTTGTCTTCAAAATTGCTGATTGATTTTCTGCTTCGTTCAACATTCTATGTATTACTTCTAGTGTATTCTTTATTTTTGTCTGGTTCTTTTTTTTTTACCGTTTCTGTGTTCTCTTTTATATTTGCTATCTCTTTGTTGATGTTCTCATTAAGTTCCTTGAATGTCCTTATAACCACTTTTAAATCTGTATTTCTGTTAAATTGTTTGCCTCTATTTTATTTAGCTTTTTTTTTCTGAAGGTTCCTCCTGTTCTTTCATTTGGTGCTGTATTTTTGCATCCCCATTTTGGCTGCCTCTTTGTGTTTGTTTCTTTAAAAAAAAATATTTATTGTTTGAGAGTATTACAGATGTTCCCCCTTTTCCACCATTGTCCCTCTCCATATGGTTCCAGCCCCACACCATTGTCTGTGTCCAGAGGTAATGCATATATATATATATATATATCTTTGTTTAATCTCTTCCCACCCCCTCTTCTCTCTGAGAATCATCATCCTGTTCTATTTCCGTGCTTCTGATTCTATTTTATTTACCAGTTTATTCTGTTCATTATATTTCTTATTCATTTATTTTGATTTACAGATTCAGTTGTTGATAGATACATATTTATTGCCTTTTCATTGTTCATATTTTCTTCTCTTCTTCTTCCTCCTCCTCCTCCTCCTCCTCTTCCTTTTCCTCTTCTTCTTTCTCTTCTTAAAGAATACCTTTCAAAATTTCATGTAATACTGGTTTGGTGGTGATGAACTCCTTTAGCTTCTTATTGTCTGTGAAACTCTTTATCTGACCTTCAGTTCTAAATGATAGCTTTGCTGGATAGAGTAATCTTGGGTGTAGGTCCTTGCTTTTCATCACTTTGAATATTTCTTTCCTCTCCCTTCTTGCTTGCAAAATTTCTGTTGAGAAATCAGCTGACAGTTATATGGGTACTTCCTTGTAGGTAACTGCTTTTTTTCTTACTGCTTTTAAGATTCTCTCTCTCTCTGCCTTTAACCCTTGAATTTTAATTATGATGTGTCTTAGCCTCCCCAGTCATCTGAGCTGGGCACTCTAGGTGTGCCTCTTTGGGTTCCTTTTGTTTGGGATGCCCTGTGATTCTTGGACTTGTAAGTCAATTTATTTCACTAGGTAGGGAAGTTTTCTGTCACATTTCTTCAAGTAGGTTTTTAATATATTGCTCTGTCCCTTCTCCTGGCACCCCCATAATGTGAATGTTGGTTTGCTTGAAGTTGTCCCAGAGGCTCCCTACAATATCTTTATTTTTTTAATTCTTTTTTCTATTTGCTCTTCTGATTGGGTGTTTTTTGCTTCCTCATATATCAAATCATTGATTCGATTCTCAGAATCCTCTACTCTACTGGTGAATCCCTGGATATCATTCTTTGTTTCAGTCAGTGAATGCTTAATTTCTGACTAGTCCTTTTCCATTTGTTTTGGCATTTTCACTAAGATCCTTGAAAGTCTCATGAAGTTCCTTGAAGGTCTCATGAAGATTCTAGAGTAACATTATAACTGTAGTTTTGAAGTCTATATTCATAGTTTGCTTTCTTCTATTTATTTCATTTGTGACATGTTTCTTTGTCTCTGCATTTTAGCTGCTTCCCAGTGTTTGTTTCTATGTATTGAGTAGAGCTGTTAAGAGTGGCCTTGTGTAGTATGTGTCCTATAGGGCCCAGTGACTTAGCCTCACAAGTCATCTGAGCTGGGAACTCTAGGTGATCCCCTGTGTGGGCTGTGTGCACAGTCTTGTTGTAGTTGAGATTTGATTACTGTTGGAGTCACTGGGAGGAATTGACCTCCAGGCCAATTGGCTGTAAGGACTGGCTGCAACATCAGTGAAAGAGCTGCTGTGTAGGAGACACCCCTATGGGGCAGGACTTGCTTCAGTGAGGCTTTGGTGTTCACTTGTCTGCCCCTTGATAATGTCTCTTATGGATGTATAGAGTTGTAATCTGGTATGGCCCAATGCTGATCACTGGGTGCACTGGCTCTAGGGTCTCCAGGGAGATGTAAAGTCAGCCACTGCCTGAGGCCACCTGGCAGAAGCTGCAGAGAGATCTGAATATTCCTCCTATTTGTATTGTGGTTGGAAGTGCCCAGTCAAGTCCCAGCTGTGAAGCAAGGCAGGCTGGTGCTAGTGCCAGGCCTTGGGCCTTTTACTGATAGCTTTGGGGATCCCTAATCCAGCTTCAGCTTGTTTAAGAGATTTTAACAAAATCTGAAGCCTGAGCAAGGACAGGCCATTCATATACAAAAGCTGTTGCACACAGGTTCGGTGGGACTGCAAATTGGATGGAGCGGGGTCTCTGGGAATCACCAGGATGGAGCAAACAGAAATGGCTGCCTGTCAGCCCTGCCACTGGGGAGGGAGTTCCCAGTGTAGGAACAATAACACCTGAAAGTACCTCTGTCTGGAAGAAAGCCACCACTGAGTTCCTGCCCAGATGCCAGACAATCCAGTTCCTCCCCATATGTGTCTGGGTCTCCCAATGCCTCCTGGTGCTGGAGCACAGAGGAAGTGAGTTGAAGTAAGTTCATGCCTGACCCTTTAAGAGAGATACCTGGCTCTCTAGCAGCCTCCATGTCACAGACTCCAATCCCCACTGGTTTTTACAGCCTGTAGTTACGGGGACAACTCTGAGAGCTTGGGTTTGGAGTCTAGTGTGAGGCTGGGACACCTTACTCCTTATGTGGGGGCCTCCACAGAGATGATCTCCCTCCTGATTAAAACACTGGCACACGTGGTTGCTGGTCCAGCCCGGTCCGCACCTCTTCCCCTCCTACCAGTCTCAATGTGCTTTCTTCTTTACTTCTCTAGTTGTAGGACTTCATTCAGCCAGCTTTCAGGTTGATGGTTGTTCTATATTTTAGTTGTAATTTTGATGTAGTTTTGGGAAGCAATAAGTACAAGCATTTACCTATGCAGCCATCTTTGTTCAAGACCTGTGTTTGTTTCTATGTATTAGGTAGATTTACTATGTCTCGTGGTCTTGGTAAGATGGCCTCTTGGAAGGGACTCTGGTACAGATCAATTTTATATGCTGCCTGTGACTGGCCCTGAGCAATCTGTTTGAAACTACAAATCAACCCACACTTTGTGGCTACCTTGGCTAGGCCTGTGTGTGCACAGAACCAAGCTGCACACCAAGGCCAGATTCCACCAGCAAAAGTCCCAAGGCACACAAAGATATGCCTCCATCTGCCTCTGCCTGCCAGCTGCCTGTTAGGTTCAATCACTGAAAGAGCCTCTGGCAGTACTTGAGTTGCATGAGGAAGGTTCTCAGTGAGTAGTGTTCACTAGCTTGATACAGGTTCAAACTTGGTGCTAGTGCTAAAACTGAGGCCACTCAGCAAAATCCCAGGCGATACCAAATCTAGTTACCACCTGCCAGGTGCCTGCAGACCCTTTTAGTGTGACAGAGTCTCAGGGTGTCATCAGAATGTGGCCAGCAGAGTTTATCAAGCCCAAACAAACCAAGAGTTGGCTGTGTGAAGAGAGGGCTCTACATCTTGTCTGTCATGCAAGGCAAAAATGGCCCCATCTTAGAGCCACACAATTTAGTCTGTCCTGGATTCTGCCAGGAGCCCAATTTGAACAGGCTGAGCCTCTGGAGTTTGGGAAGGTGCGGCTACTGGATCTTCTCCAAGGAAGTGCTGGTCAGGTGTGACAGAAGGTGAGAGGAGTGGCCCCTGCCCCAGAGCCACAGAACTCAGTCTGTCAAGATTCTTCTCAGACCTCCTCATTTAGGGATAGGCCACCAGGAGTCAGGAGGGTGGGGCCACTCCAAGCCTAGAGGGTGAATCTAGCAGATCTCAGTTTAACAGGATTGTGAGGGAAATGACTGCTGCCTCACAGTCACACACCTCAGGTACTGCACACCCTTAGTCTTCCAGAACTTCTTTCCCCAACCCAGACAATTGACTTCTCAGCAGGGAGTGGGCTCTGCAGGGTGGGATGACAGGGAAAACAGGGGGTGGGGCTATTACATTCCCCCAGAGTGATGCCATAAGGAAGGCCATGCTCTATCCAGGAAAGATGGCATATGCAGTGTGGGAGAGGGACTCAGCACAAAGGTCCTGGTGGCTGTCCCTTCGGCTCTCTCCCCAAAGCCACCAACCCCAGTCTCATTTTACATGACTCTAGTTTGCTCTGCCAGAACACAGGGTGAGTGGCTGTGAAGAGATTTTTGTGTTGGCTTTTAAGAGGGTGCCTGGGCCTCTTATATCTCTCTGGCAGAGAGAGTCAATGCTGACTTTCGCAGCCAGATGTTATATGGGCATCTCTTCCCAGCTCTGGTGCTCTGGACTGTGGAGCCCAGTGTGGGGTTTATATCCCATGCTTTAAAGGGGAACCTTTGCTGTTGATATATCCCTTTTGAATCTCAGCTACCAATTTGTGTCTCTGCCCTTCCTAGCAGTCTCTAGGTAGCTTTTTTTTTTTTTTTGTAAATTCTTGGTTATAAGACTTCTTTTCAGTTAGTCCGCAGTAGGTTATGCAGGTTGATTGGTCTATATTTTAGTTGTAACTCCAGACTGGCCATTTAGTAGTCTGTAAACAGCTTTGAAGACCAAGGTAAGAGTTTTAAAGATTTGGGTTTAAAAAATTGCTGTAGAAATAATAAAGGTATTGTTCCAGCAAAGAAGGTGCACAGATGTGGGATGACTCATAAACTAAGTAAAGCACATTCGCTAGGTTCCTCGTCCCTAGTAGAACCACAGCTGATTATATTACAGAATCTTCGCAGTAAACAACTGACTAATCACACTAACCATATTCCATTTTGAGTGGGTTTCAACTTACTATTTGTAAACAGTTGAAGAAGCTCTGAAGTAACTAAATCTCAATGTATTTTATTGCTTGTTGTAAATTTAAATAACATTATCTGAGTATTTTCCATTCAACATTTGTATTTAATTTATTCAGCGAATATTTATCAAGCACATACTATGTGTCAGGTACTCTTCTTGGAGCTGGAGATACAACAAATAACAAAACAGTTTGGTGTTTATATGAGATGCAGTGACCATTTACAATAAAATAAGTAAAATTTATAGTATGCCATGTGGTGTTAAACGCTATGGCAAAGAATAAAGCAGGAAGGAGCATAGAGAGATATGCTATTGTGTAAGTGGGGTATCATGTATATATATAAAAGGCTAATATGCAAAGTGTCCCCTCGGGAGTTTGACCGGGAGACCGGGAGTTTGATTGCTCGCTATGACGTGTACTGACCACCAAGGGGTGGCACGAAATGAAGGGAGGGTCTGGCCAGCAGCTGGGGAAGGGAGGCCCTGGCCAGCAGTCTAAAGTCCCTGATCAGCCCTGATCGCTGGCCAGGCCTAGGGACCCTACCCATGCACGAATTTTGTGTACCAGGCCTCTAGTTATATAAATAAGATGGTAAGGGAGAGCTCTATTGATAAATGATCTTTGAGCAGAGTTGAGTAATGTAAAGGGGGATCCATGCAGTTATCTGGGATATGACCTTCTAGGTAGAGAGGGAATTTTAACTACGAAGTTCCTGAGGTAGTTACACTTGGAGTATATGTGGATAAGACCAGTGTGACTGGAGAAAAAGGAATAAGGGGAGAGTGACCACAAAAGAAGACAGGATGTGCCCTGCCAGTTAAGGTAGGGATTGGGGATTTTACTCTAAGTGAAATAGAAATCCATAGGATGTTTTCAGGTTCTATGGAGTTGTCATTTAGTGAGATGGGAAAAATTTAACAAGGAGCAGGTTGGGGAGTGAGGTCACAGTTTGGGACATATGAAGTATAAGATTCCCAAATGGGTATAGAAGTCTGTGCTAGGAATATAGACTAGTAAGTCCTCAGCTTAAAGAGGCCTCCACAACTAGGGGTAAATACATAGAAAAAGGAGAACTCTAAGGGCTGAGCCTGGGGCAGGGAGGTGAGGAGGAAGCAGCAAATGAGGATGAGAAGTAGCAGCCATTTCAGTGAAAAGAAAGCCAAGTGGGGTTTCTGGAAACGAAGCAAAAACACTGTTTCAAGAGTAGGCAATGACTATTTTGGCGGATGCTGACCCTAGATCATGTGAGTGCACATTTTCTTTAGCAACATGGAGGTCATTGCTGAGCTTTCAAGAGCAAGTTCAATGGAGTGGTAGTTGTGAAAGCTTATTTGGAATTGGGTTCTAGAGAAAACAGAGAACCCAGAACTAGAGAGACAGAGAAGTGTACTCAACTCACTGGAGATTTGATCTAAAAAAAGAATGGAGAAATGGGGCTGGAACTTCAGGTATTTGTGAGGCACCTGCTGGTGCAGAGGTACATGGGGGTAAAAACATAGTCACTGTCCTCAGTGGACCACTGGCTGGCGACTTGCCCCTTTTAAGACATTTTCTAACATTGTAGTTTATCCTCACTAACATTAATTCAATGTTTAAAATATTATTAGTCCTCTTCCCAGCATTTCTTTCTGAAAATACTTTAACACAAATAGCATATTTTATTTTTCTCTACTTAGCCTGCGTCCCATTAGGGGTTAGCTCAGGGGTGGGCAAACTTTTTGACTCGAGGGCCACAATGGGTTCTTAAACTGGACCAGAGGGCCGGAACAAAAGCATGGATGGAGTGTTTGTGTGAACTAATATAAATTCAAAGTAAAGGAGCGGAGGGGAGAGCAAGAGAACCGGATAGAACAGCCAGATCTGGCCCGCGGGCCGTAGTTTGCCCAAGGCTGGGTTAGCTCCTTATCTACAACTGCTGTTTAAGAGTGCTGGACTTAGATGATGAGTACTGAATCTTTTCTTAATGGCTTAATCATGTTCATAAATCATAGAACATTTTATTCAATACCCCAGAGAACTTACACAATCTATTTAGCTCCAGAGAAGGCTTCTTTGAGGAGATGACAGGTGAGCAGCTACTGGAAGATAAGAAGGAGCAAGCAGTGTTTTAGGTGGAGATAAGGTCCAGGTGAGAGTTAACCCAATCTATTAAAGAGTAGATGGAGAACTGTGAACAAAAGACAGATGGTAGTAAAGGAAGCTGAAGACTTAAGCAAAGGCCCTTGTGTAGGGTCTGGTAGGTGATGGAGAAGTTTGGATATTCAGTGTGGAGAAAAACTATTGGAAAGTTTGAAACAATTGCATGATAGGAGCTTACATTTTACATGTTGCTACTGAGTAGATAATGATTACTAGAGGGGAAAAAACGAGGGAAGGCTTTGCAGTAGTGCAGAAGAGAGAGTTCCTGCTGGTTTGAAGTTGTGTGATAGCAATGGAAATGGAGAGGAGTAGACAGATTTGTGACATATGTTGAAGAACCAGTTGATAAGAACTTCTTGTGCGGGACTTGAAGAGAAAAGAGAAGGAAGGATGACTTCTGTGACTCTGATGGCAGTAACTGTGAGGATGATAGTGTGAACGTTCTCATATAAGGAAGACTGAACAAGTGCAAAGAGATGAATCAATAAATAATGCCCATATGATATCTTTAAACATTTAGGTTTTGCATAACATAGATGTTCAGTTCTGAGTATTTAAAAATACTGTGTTATGAACAGCACAATTTTACTGAATCGATTAGAATCCGGGAAAATGCCTATTGCTAAAATGGAAAGAGATTTACATAATTACTTTAGAACATGATTTATTTTAAATAAAGATAGCTCCAAAACATTCCTAAAAATACATGCATAACTTTTGCACACACACACACACACACACACACACACACACACGCACGCACACACACACCTAAGAGGAGAATATTTTATATTCTAATTCATCATTTTACCACATTTACAAGCAGAAAAGTCTTCATAATTTCCAATCTTAATTTTATATATTAAAACAACTTTCTTTTTTTCTTTGCATAAAGGGGAAATGAGTAATTTTAAAAAAAATCTCTGCATAGAGTTGAAATTGTTACTAAAACACCCACTTTAAATAAGAAATATTTGTAAACATTTATATGCATACATGTTTTGATCTTTCTGGAAGTAAGTCAATACTTGGAAACTTAATTATAGACCAAAGTTAGTGTGGTAAGTATCTTATAATGAGCCTTTTTAATTCTGAGTAAGTTGGTAGCTGAAAAAAAAAGAGAATTTAATTATTTGACAAAAAAATTGAATAATTAAATTTATTTATTTATTTATTTATTTATTTATTTATTTATTTATTTATTGTTAATACTCACCCGAGGGTGTTTTTTCCATTGAATTTTAGAGTGAATGGAAGGGGGAGATGGTGGGAAGGGAAGAGAGAAAAACATTGATGTGAGAGAGATACATCAATTGATGGTTTCCTGCATGTGCACCTACCAGGGCCAGGGACCAAACCCACAACCCAGGTATGTGCCATTGACCAGGAATTGAACCCAAGACCCTTCGGTCTATGGGCTGATACTCTAACAACTGAGCCATACCAACCATGGCTGGATTCCATTTTTTTAATTAATTTTTTTATTGTCTAAAGTTTTACATATGTCTCCTTTTCCCCCAATTGACACCCCGCCCCCAGCCATTCCCACCCCGGGCAAGCCCCCACCGCCTCAAGTGTCTGTGTCCATTGGTTATGCTAATATGCATGCATTCAAGTCCTTTGGTTGCTCTCTAATCCCTCCTTCCCTGTCATTTGTCTCTGGATCTAATTTTGTTCATCAAATTATGTTTATCGTTATGTCCCACATATGAGTGAGATCATACGATATTTACCTTTCTCTGACTGGCTTATTTCGCTTAGCATAATGCTCTCCAGTTCCATCCATGCTGTTGCAAATGGCAAAAGTTCCTTCTTTTTTATAGCAGCATAGTGTTCCATTGTGCAGATGTACCACAGTTTTTTAATCCACTCATTTGCTGACAGGGACTTAGGCTGTTTCCAAATATTAGCTATTGTAAATTGTGCTTCTATGAACATAGGGGTGCATATATCCTTTCTGATTGGTGTTTCTGGTTTCTTGGAATATAGTCCTAGAAGTGGGATTACTGGGTCAAATGGGAGTTCCATTTTTAACTTTCTGAGGAAACTCCATACTGTTCTCCACAGTGGCTGCACCAGTCTGCATTCCCACCAGCAGTACATGAGGGTTCCTTTTTCTCCACATCCTCACCAGCACTTGTCATTTGTTGATTTGTTGATGATAGCCATTCTGACAGATGTGAGATGGTATCTCATTGTCGTTTCGATTTGCATCTCAGATGATTAGTGACTCTGAGCATGTTTCATATGTCTCTGGGCCTTCGGTATGTCCTCTTTCAAAAAGTGTCTATTTATATCCTTTGCCCATATTTTGATTGGATCGTTTATGTTCCTTTTGTTAAGTTGTATGAGTTCTTTGTAAATTTTGGATATTAAACCCTTATCTGAAATATCATTGGCAAATATGTTCTCCCATGCAGTAGGCTTTCTTGTTGTTTTGTTGATTTTTTTTGCTGTACAGAAGCTTTTTATTTTGATGTAGTTCCATTTGTTTATTTTCTCCTTAATCTCCATTGCCCTAGGAGCTGTGTCTGTAAAGATATTGCTACAACATATGTCTGCTATTTTGCTGCCTATGGAGTCTTGTAGGATTTTTATGGTTTCCTGTCTTACATTTAAGTCCTTTAGCCATTTTGAGTTTGTTTTTGTGTATGGTGTAAGTTGGTGATCTAGTTTCTTTTTTCTTTTTTTGCATGTATCTGACCAAATTTCCCAGCACCATATATTGAAGAGACTGTCTTGACTCCATTGTATGCTCTTGCCTCCTTTGTCATATATTAATTGAACACAATGGCTTGGGTCGATTTCTGGATTCTCTGTTTCATTCTATTGGTCTATATGTCTGTTCTTGTGCCACTACCAGGCAGTTTTGAGAACCGTGGCTTGGTAATATAGTTTGATATCTGGTATTGTGATCCCTCCAACTTTGTTCTTCTTTCTCAGGATTGCTGTGGCTATTCGGGGTCTTTTTTTATTTCAGATGAATTTTTGGAGATTTGTTCTAGAACTTTGAAATACGTCGTTGGTGTTTTAATGGGGATTGCATTGAATCTGTAGATTGCTTTGGGTAGTATGGACATTTTAATGATGTTGATTCTACCAATCCAGGAACATGGTATGTTCTTCCATTTGTTTATGTCTTCTTCTATCTCTTTTTTCAATGTCCTGTAGTTTTCTGAGTGCAGGTCTTTTACCTCCTTAGTTAAGTTTTTTCCTAGGTATCTTAATATTTTTGGTGCAATGCTAAATGGGATTGTTTTTTTTCTTTCGTTTCTCTTTCTGTGAGTTCATTATCCTATCTAATAAAAGAGTAATATGCAAATTAACCATCATTACATTACACCCACAAAGCCATGCCCACCAGCCAATCAGGAGTGACTATGCAAATTAACCCTACCAAGATGGCTGTGGCCACACAGAGAGCAGGAGGGAGGCTTGGGTTTCCCCAGTGATGGAGGAAGCCAAGCTTTCCACACACCCTGGCCAGCCCAGGCCTCCACTCCAGGCTGCAAAGTTTCAATTATAGAAGATAAATAAATCCCAACAGAAATGGCTGCCTCCACGGAGCGAGCAGAAGGCGTGGCTCTGCTAAAGGCTACAAAGTTTCAATTGTAGAAGATAAATAAATCCCAGATACCGGGGCCTCTGCTTGGGTCGTCGGGAGGCATGGCCGGCCTGCAAACCCCAACCCTGATCCGAGACACCCTTCAGGGAAAAGCAGCTGGCCCCCACACATGCACCACGCCTCTATCCCAGTGGTCAGCAAACTGCGGCTCATGAGCGACATGTGGCTCTTTGGCCCCTTGAGTTTGTGGCTCACGAGCTGCGGTTTGCCGACCACTGCTCTAAGGTATCACCCAATTCATTGTCCTAAAGCAGTGGTCGGCAAACCGCGGTTCGCGAGCCACAAACTCAAGAGGCCAAAGAGCCACATGTGGCTCGCGAGCCGCAGTTTGCCGACCACTGCTCTATCCTATCTAATAAAAGAGTAATATGCAGATTGACCATTACTCCAACACAAAAGATGGCTGCCCCCATGTGGTCAAAGATCCTGCCCCCATGAGGACACAAGTTGGCCACCACAAGATGGCCAGCAGGGGAGGGCAGTTGGGAGGGACTAGGCCTGCAAGAGATGGCAGTTGGGGTGATCAAACCTGCAGGGGAGGGCAGTTAGGGGTGACTAGGCCTGCAGGGTAGGGCAGTTAGGCATCAATCAGGCTGGCAGAGGAGTGGTTAGGGGATGATCAGGCTGGCAGGCAGAAGTGGTTAGGGGCAATCAAGAAGGCAGGCAGGCAAGCAGTTGGGAGCCAGCAGTCTGAATTGTGAGAGGGATGTCCGACTGCCCATTTAGGCCCAATCCAGGTTGGGCCTAAACGGGCAGTCGGACATCCCTCGAGGGGTCCCAGATTGGAGAGGGTGCAGGCTGGGCTGAGGGAGATTCCCCACCCGCGTGCACGAATTTCGTGCACTGGGCCTCTAGTTGATATATAAAAGGCCATAGATTTCTGGGTGTTAATTTTGTATCCTGCTACATTGCCAAATTCATTTATTAGGTCTAGTAGTTTTTTGATGGAGTCTTTGGGGTTTTGTATGTATAGTATCATGTCATCTGTGAATAAGGACAGTTTTACTTCTTCTTTTCCAATTTGGATGCCTTTTATTTATTCTTCTTATCTGATCACTATGGCTAGCACTTCCAGTACTATATCAAACAGGAGTGGTGAAAGTGGGCATCCCTGTCTTGTTCCTGTTCTTAGGGGATATGAGTTTAGTTTTTGTCCATTGAGTATGATGTTGGCTGTAGGTTTGTCATATAAGGCTTTTATTATGTTGAGTTATGACCCCTCTAATTCCCCCTTTGCTGAGAGTTTTTATCAAGAAAGGATGCTGGATTTTGTCAAATGCTTTTTATGCATTGATTGATATGGTTATGTGATTTTTGTCTCTCAGTTTGTTTATGTGATGTATCACATTTATTGATTTGCAGATATTGCACCATCCTTGCATTCCCAGAATAAATTCCACTTGGTCATGGTGTATGATCTTCTTAGAAAAATACATGTTCCCAAAACTCAATCAAGAAGAATAAAAAACTTGAATAGGCTGATAACTACTGGAGAAATTGAAGCAGTGATGAAAACTCTTCCAGCAAACAAAAGCCCTGGTCCCACAGCTTTAGAGGGGAGTTCTACCAAGCATTCAAAGAAGAACTAAAACCTATCCTCCTCAGACTATTCCAAAAAAATTCAAGAGCAAGGCACACTTATAAGCTCTTTCTATGAAGCCAGCATTACCCTAATTTCTAAACCCGATAAAGACACTACAATAAAAGAGAACTACAGGCCAATATCGCTAATGAACATAGATGCTAAAATCCTCAACAAAATTCTAGCAAATCGGATTCAGCATTACATTAGAAAGGTCATACACCATGACCAAGTAGAATGGTGTATGATTGTTTCTTGGTGAGTTTTTGATTCTTCTTGATTGAGTTTTGGGAACACGTATTTTTCTAAGAATATGTCCATTTCCTCCAGGTTGTCCATTTTGTTGGAATAGAGTTGTTTATAGTATTTTTTCATAATCCTTTGTATTTCTGTGGGATCGGTTGTTCCTTCATTTCTTTCATTTCTGATTTTGTTTATTTGGGTCCTCTCTCTTTGTTTCTTGGTGAGCCTGGCTAGAGGTTCATCAATCTTGTTTATCCTTTCAAAGAACCAGCTCTTGGTTTTGTTGATCTTTTGTATTGTGTTTTGGTCTCTAGGTCATTTATCTCTGCCCTGATCTTTATTTTATTTTTAATTTTTTTCCACATTTCATAGTTTTATTGAGACTTTTCAGTTTTAATTGCTTATGGTAGGTACAATGATATCAAGGCTCTGCTGTTATTATCAATAGCAGATGCAAAGTTGGCTGCCATGCCTTAGACATACAGACACACACATGCACATACACAGAAACACACACACAACATTGTACATTCCTGCATGCAAACGTATAGAAAATGTACATTTCTTTTATTAGAAACACAATTGTGCACAATTAGTTTGGAATTTGTTAAGCTACCATTGATTTAGATAAACCTGAGAAAGCTCAAAAAGTCAAGTAACACTGTTTCCATACTGCTCATTCAATGTCACTATTAATCACAAGGAAACCCAGTTCAATTATCTATATTCAGTCACAGATAATATAAAAATGAACATTTTTGCAAAAGCACAGACTACAATTCAAATTCACAAATTTTGATATGTCACGTATATCCCCCTTTATATTAATTTGTAATGACGTGTATAATACAATGTACAACAGAATAAAAATGTAACAGAATTCAGCAGCCTAATATAATACAGTTATCACTATTAACACTTGGAATTAAAGTTATCAACTGAAAAAATGAAACACTAAAATTAATAGCAGTGTTAAACTTGCTGGTAGTGTGTTACTTAGAAACTCCATCTCAAAGAAATTAAGATTATACTATTTCACCTTAAAAAGAAACACAGCACAGAAATTTAAGCAGAACTAAGCACAGTAACAGATTACACCAGCTGTCTTCTTCTCTCCCCATCTCCCTAAAGTTTTTCTCTAAATTCTAATGTTGCTTCAATAGTGCCCAACCCACCAGACTTCTAAGTGAATCTACTTTGAAGTTAGGACAAGCATTGCATTGGGAAATAGAAGCTCTGATCATATTTGAGGGTACAATTCTAAATGTCCTGAAAAGACAATATCAACTTTTCTATAATTTTATATACAGACCCAGATGTTTTCTATTTGCTATAGATCTAATAATAGTTTGACACCAAATTGTATCTGTATAGAAAGAACCTTAAATAAAAAGTTAAATGTGCAAAAGGGTATCTAGAATAAATCAATTATATCACAAAACAGATTTCCCTATTTTAAATGTAAAAAATCTGAAGACAAAAATTTCAAGATACTAATATTCGAAAAGCATCATAATATACAATAATTCATTTTATGTATGTATCATTTATTATGCAAATATACCAGTGCAACATTAATATTACACTATTACATTAATGTTGCACTGGTATATTTATTATGCAAATATACCAGTGCAACATTAATATTGTACATTGTAATAAATATAATTTACATCAGTATGTGGGATCTTTCAAGAAAGTCTTTCAATCTGTACAACTGAAGAACTGTAAGCTTCATTAATAAATACTATGATAGTTACAATTTGATCAGCAAAATTAAAGCTTCAATAGATCTCTTACTAGTTACACATCTTTATTGTCACTGGTCCAATTCCAGCAGCTCTAAGCACTGTTATCTTTTGTATCCAAAGGCAGTGTAGTGTACTGCCAGCGTAGATGAGAACACTTACAGGACATAGGTCCACATCACAATTGAACTTTGTAAGAATTTTTAGCCAAGGACTGGAATTGAAGAATTCTGTAAAGTACAATAACAGATTTCATACATTGCTGTCTGTCTGTAGTTTTAATGTTTCCACATCCCCCAAACCCCAACAGAGAGTTGTTATCCAACCTTTTTATTACAAAGAATGGTCTTGAAAGGGTCAAGAGTTCCGTAGCTGGCTGAGTGGCAATGCCATGGTTATAACTCTGAATTCTACACTCATGCTCTATCTCTTCTTGGTTTGTCTTTTTATCATTTCAATGCAAACTTGTTCATGTTCGAAGAGTCAAAGATGTAAGTTGTGTGCCATAAGACACCTTGAACTTGGCAATAAAATAGTTTTGTATTGTGAAATTTAGTTAACTGATAATTCCCATAATTTTAGCAATACTTTCATCAAAATGCCAACAGACTTCTGCCTTTATTAAAATACTTATTAATATCATCATAGGTCAAGAATCAGATTGTAAGATCACTGCTTCATCCTGACCCTCATTTCACCATTAGCACACACAGACTCTTCCCAGAGACCTCTTTTTGCCTGGAAGGTGTCAGTGAGATCATGCTTGTTACTATTTGACATGCATTCACATGCCACCATTGTCTACTGCGGGATGTTCGAAGCTAAAGAAGAAACACTCTGGAAAAAAAAAGAAACATGCCACGAAGTAAAAGGGCATTTTGTAGTCACTGTCCACCTCCTCCATGGACTCACGCTCCGCAATAAAGTTCTCCAGAAGCTGAAACAATGTACATAACGCGTACTGTAAATCAGCTGGACATCCTGAGACCATGTAAATGGATTTCCTCCTCAGAGGCGAGTTGTCCAGGTCTTTGTAAATCAAAGCTCTCACAATTAAGCCATAACAGCCCAGAATCAGCACCAAGGGGATACAGAACATGGCCACGGTCGTGCACCTGCTGTAGATGAAATAACTTCGCAGGTACTCGTCTGTGGTGGTGTCGTAGCAGGTGATGGTTTTGTTTTTCCGGACCCCGGTGCCAGAGTAGAAGAGGATGGGGAGATGCCCAGGACCACGATGAGCCACACCAGCACGCTGATGTAGACAGCGTTCTTCTTCTTGAGCCTGCCCAGCGACTTGAGCGGGTACACCACGCTGCTATAGTGGTACGTGCTGATGCAGGTGAGAAACAAGATGCTGCCGTAGAGGTTCACGTGGAAGATGAACCTCTGCAGCTTACACATGGCATCCTCAAAGATCCAGTCGGTCTTGTTAAAGTAGTAGAAGATGAGCACGGGCAGAGTCAGCACGTACAAGAAGTCAGCCACGGCCAAGTTGATCATGTACACGGAGATGCCTCTCCACGGCTTCATGTGGAAGACGAACATCCAGATGGTCACACTGTTGCCTAGGAAGCCGATGATGCACACCAAGATGTACATGATCAGCAGGTAGAAGAACTGGAAGCCCGTCTTGGTCAGCGAACATCTGAACGAGGCAGCGACCATGGCCCGGCCAGAAAGGCAGCGTCCGTCGGGTTGGGGACCGCCGTACACAGCACCTTGGCCATTCTCCAGTCTGGGACTTAGGCGGAGGCTCCCAGGGGTGAAAGGCGGCGAGAGGGCCGCTGAGGCGATGGCGGCGAGGGGCGCAGCACTCATCGGAAAAGCGGGCCGACGGAAGGGAGCGGGCACCAAGGATCCCCGCGGGAGGTGGCGGGGGGTTGGCCCACGCCGGCTCCAGCCCGCGTCCACAGGCCATGAAATCTGCCAGAGGCTGGGACTGAACCGGGCTGGCAGGAGGGCCAACAACTTCCCCATCCAGCTGGCAGCGCCGAGGTTACACAACAGGGCCCGCAGGGCACCGCAGTCGCCAACTTTCTGACTGCGCTTTCCTGAGGGACGGCTGGTCTATGTCCGGGGCTCAGCCAGACCCAGCCAAACTCACTGTGTCGCCCTCTGGCGTGGGGATTGCGTTCCCCAGCCTCCTTCCCGGAGAGATCAACTTCGTTTGAGCATCTTCCTCCTCCCCACCTTCCAAGTAGGCAGCTCTGCTCTGGGGCCCCGCGCTGCTCCCGCGTGGCTGCAGACCCTTGCACTTTTGGATCGCCTCCGTTCACTGTTGGTACTGCTCCCGGACCCTTCTCCAGGCCCTGCAAAGTCCCGAGTGCAGGGGGCTGGCGGGAGAGCTGGCTCCCCGGCAGGGTGGGCGGAGTCTGCTCTGATCTTTATTATCTCCTTTCTTGTGCTTACACTGTGCTTTTCTTGTTGCTTTCTTTCTAACTCTTTGAGTTGTAGGGTGAGATAATTTATTAGCATTTTTCTTGTTGTTTTTTTTTGGTTTGTTTGTTTGTTTGTTTTAGGTAGGCCTGTAGCGCTATAAACTTCTCTCTCAAAACTGCTTTCACTGTGTCCCATAAATTTTAGATTGTTATCTTTTCATTGTCATTTGTTGCCATGATGCTTTTTATTTCTTCTTTGATCTCATTGGTAACCCAATCATTGTTTAATAGCATGCTGTTTAGCCTCCAAGTGTTTGATTTTTTCATTGTTTTTATTGTAGTTGATTTCTCCTTTACGCCTTTGTGATCTAAGAAGATGCTTGATATGATATTTATCTTCTTGGTATTGAAGAGATTTTGCCTGTGTCCCAATATGTGGTCTATCTTTGAAAGTGACCCATGTGCACTTGAGAAGAATGTATATTCTGTGGCTTTGGGGTTTAGAAGATGTCAATGAATTCCATCTGATCTAGTGAGTCATTTATTGATGTTTCCTTATTGATTTTTTGTCTAGATAACTTATCCAGTGATGTCAGTGGGGTATTAAAGTCCCCTACTATGACTGTAATGCTGTCAATCTCTCTCCTGATATCCTCCAGAAGTTTTTTTTATTTATTTGGGTGCTCCTGTATTGGGTGCATATATGTTTATCAGAGTTATATCTTCTAGTTGAATTGCTCCCTTTAGTATTATGAAGTGGCCTTCCTTATCTCTTTTTATGGCCCTTCACTCTGAGGTCTAATTTTTCAGATAGAAGTTTTGCTACCCCAGCTTTTTTTTCATTTCCATTCACCTGAAATTTTTTTTTGCATCCCTTCACTATCATTCTGTGTGTGTCCTTTGTTCTGAGGTGGGTTTCCTGTAGACAGCAGATATATGGGTCATGTTTTCTTATCCATTCAACTACCTATGTCTTTTGATTGGGGCATTTAATCCATTTACATTTAAAGTTATTATTGATAGGTAATTGTTTGTTGCCATTTTTATTCTTTATGCCTGTGTTCCTTCTTCCCTTACTATTTCTTCTTTTTACAGCAGACCCTTTAGCATTTCTTGCATTGCTGGTTTGGTGGTAATAAACTCCCTTAGTCCTTTTTTGTCTGTGAAGCTCCTGATTTTACCCTCAATTTTGATTGATAGCCCTGCTGGATATAGTATTCTTGGATTCAGACCCTTGCTTTGCATGACTTTGTATATTTCATCCCATTCCCTTCTGGCCTGATTTGTTTCTGTTGAGAAATCAGTTGCTAGTCTGATGGGAGATCCTTTGCATGTAACTTTCTGTTTCTCTCTGGCAGCCTTTAAGATTCTTACTTTGTCGTTGGTGTTTGCCAAATTAATTATAATGTGTCTTGGTGTCAGTCTTTTGGGGTTCATTTTGTTTGGGACTCTGTGAGCTGCTTGAACTTGTGTGAGTTTTTTCTTCCCAATATCAGGGTAGTTTTCTGTCAATATTTCTTCAAACAGGTTTTCTATTCCTTGCTCAGTTTCCTCTCCTTCTGGCATCCCCGATTATGCGAATGTTGTTTAATTTTGTGTTGTCCCAAAATTCCCTTAGGCTCTCCTCCTGATTTTTAAGTGTTTTTTTCTAGATGCTGCTCTGCTTGGGTATTTTTTCCTACCTTGTCTTCTAGCTCACTGCTGTGGTCCTCCACTTCTTCTAATTTACTGTTGATGCTTTCTATTGAGTTCTTTGTTGCAGCAATGTCATTTTTCATTTCTTCTTGGTTTTTCTTCATTTCCTCTTGGTTCTTACATATATTGTTGAATTTGTCTTCCAACCTTTTCAGCATCCTTATGACCCTTACTCTGAATTCTTTCTCTGACATATTGCTTGCCTCCATTTCGTTTACTTCCTTTTCTGGTGAGTCCTCCTTTTTTCGTATGTGCGCTGTTTCTTTGTCTCCACATGATCACCCCTCTCAGGGTGTCTGGTTATGTAGCTCTCTTTCTCCTGCATTGCCTTAAAGGCACAAAATACAACACAATAAGACACAATGCACAGGGCACCAAACACAAATATATTCATGATACTAATAACCCCAAATAAAGGTGACCACCAGAGAAAAATGAACTAGGGGACAGAAAAGAGTGCAAAAATGATACTGAGAAAAGGAAAAAAATGTAAGAGAGAAAAGAAAGAGAATAAAAGAGAAGGGGAAAAAATATATGTATATGGGGAGAAAACCCCAATAAAACAACAATTAATCCAAGAAATGCAAACAACAAACACCCAAACAACAAACAGTCAGATGAATCTGAGCAGGCAGAGCTTATTTCCATAAGGTAAGGGCAAAGAATTGAATGAATGGGGAAATAGCTGCAATTCAGTATAGAGGAAGTAGAAAGAGAATGAGTGTATAAGAGGAAAAATAGAAAAAAATACAAAAAAAGAAAAAATATATATTAAAAATCTCTCTTTATAAAAAACCAGCAGCCATAACACTGCAATGACTGGATGACTGGTCACTATGACTCCCAGCCCCTGCCCCTGGCCAGCCCCACCACTGATCAGCCTCTCTCACCCCAATTGAGGACAGGGCGGCTGGCCAACCTCCCGTGGCCCCTCACCCATGTCGGCCCCACCCCCCAGCAGGGACCTCCAACCCTATGGGGGCATGGTTGGCCTGCAAATAACCCCTATCCCCTCACCCAAGGCAGCTACACCCCTAGCGGGGATTCCCACCTCAATTGGGGGCATGATCAGCCTGAAAACCATCCACGGCTCCTCGCCCAGGCCAGCCCCATCCACAGGTGGGACTCCTACCCCAATGGGGGCATGGCTGACCTGCAAACCACCCATGGCTCCTCGCCCATGCCAGCTCCACCCCCCCACGGGGACCTCCACCCCAATGGCAACATGGCTGGCCTGAAAATCACCCCCATCCCCTCACCCAGGCTGGCCCTACCTCCCGCAGGAACCCCCCACCCTGATCAGGGGCTTGGCCCCTCACTCAAGCCCTCTCTACCCCCAATGGGGACCCCCACCTCAATTGGGGGCATGGCCGGCCTGCAAACCACCTGTGGCCCCTTGCCCAGGCTGGCCCACCTCCAGGGGCAACCCCCCACCCCAATCGGTGGTGTGGCTCCTCACCCAGGTGGCCCTGCCCCCAGCAGGGACCCCCATCCTGATTGAGGGTGTGGCCAGCCTGAAAACTACCTGTGGCTCCTCACCCAGGCCAGCCACACCCCCCAGTGGAACCCCCACCTTGATAGGGGGCATGGCCAACCTGCAAACCACCCACTGCCCCTCACCCCGGCCAGTCCCGTTCCCCAGCGGGGACCCCCCGCCCAGATCCAGGGCCCCCATCTGGGCAGGCCAGCTGGCCCCCACCTGTGCACCAGGCCTCTATCCTGTATAACAAAAGGGTAATATGCAAATTGACCCTAAATGTGGAATGATCAGGATAACCATTGGACCAGTCACTATGAGGCGCACTGACCACTTCTAGGTTCCTTTCCCCTTCCTGCCAGTCACCCCACACACAGAGGGCAAACCATAGCAGGGGCGGGGCAGGTGAGCAGGCAGTAACAGCCTACCTCTCAGTCCCTTCCTACAGCCATCAGGCACTGATCACCCTATGCTGGAGGTGGGGTGTGGGTGGTGGTGGGTTTTGGGTCTGGCTGTGGGCAGCCGGGGAGGATGGCCCTGATCATAGGCCAGGCGTAGGCACCATACCCACGCACAAATTTCATGTACTGGGCCTCTAGTATGTATATTCTTTAATCTATCTATGTATTTGTTTACTATTGGAAAAGGAGAATAGAGAGTAGATAGGCCTGAGTTGGTGATTGGAATTAATTAAGCTATTAGTTACTAATAATTAGTAGAAGAAAAGAACAAGTGAGGAGAGGAAAAACAGAAGCAAAAAAAAAAAAGAAAAAGAAAACTAACCAACAGTCAAACAAATAACAATAAGACAGAAAGAAAGAAAAAAACAGAGGAAGAAAAAAAAAATGGATAGTGAAGAAAAAAAAGAGAGAAGTGTGCATGGACTTAGAGCAGAGGAGAGGAAATTAGATATATTAATAAGATTAATTTTTAACAGTAAAAAGAAAGGATAGAGAAAAACTAAAACAGGAACAGGGTAACAGAAATTGGATGATAAAGGGGAAAAGTGAGGAAGGGAGTGTTGGGATAAAGGAAAAATTGAGATGGAGTAAAATAATGCTAAATAAAAATAAAATGTAGAACACTAATCCTAAATAAAAATAAAATAAAAGGTAAAATTATATATATTAAAACCTAAGCAATTGCTTGAACATTCAACCGGTAGCTATGACACACACTGACCACCAAGGGGAAGACACTCAGTGCATAGGCATGGAAACATGGAACAGACTAATGAATCTCAGAGGGGAGGAGGGAGTGTGGGAAGAGATTAACCAAAGATTTTATTTGCATACTAGAGGCCTGGTGCATGGATTCATGCACCAGTGGGGTCCTTTGGCCTGGCCTGTAGGTTAGAGGGCTGAAACCTGCAGTCCAAAATCCCCTGAGGGGTCCCAGATTGCAAGAGAGCACAGGACAGGCCAAGGGACCCCACTGGTTCACAAATCTGTGCACTGGGCCTCTAGTAGTAATAATAATAATAATAATTAAAAATAAAAATCCTATCTAATAAAGAGATAATATGCAAATTGACCATCACTCCAACATACAAGATGACCGCCCCCATGTGGTCAAAGATGGCCACCCCCACATAGACACAAAATGGCCACCACAAGATGGCTGGCAGGGGAGGGCAGTTGTGGGCGATCAGGCCAGCAGGGGAGGGAGGTTGGGAGGGACCAGGCCTGAAAGGGAGGGCAGTTGGGGGCGATGAAGCCTGCTGGGGAGGACAGTTGGGGGGACCAGGCCTGCAGGGGAGGGCAGTTAAGGGTGACCAGGCCAGCAGGGGAGGGGAGTTAGCGGTGACCAGGCCTGCAGGGGAGGGTAGTTAGGGGTGACCAGGCCTGCAGGGGAGAGCAGTTGCGGCGGGGGGGACAACGCCTGCAGGGGAGGGCAGTTGGGGGGAGCCAGACCTACAGGGGAGGGCAGTTAGGGGTGACAAGGCCAGCAGGGGAGGACAGTTAGGGGCAATCAGGTCGGCAGGGGAGCAGTTAGGCATCAATCAGGCTGGCAGGGGAGTGGTTAAGGGGTGATCAGGCTGGCAGGCAGAAGCGGTTAGGGACAATCAGACAGGCAGGCAGGTGAGCAGTTGGGAGCCATCAGTCCTGGATTGTGAGAGGGATGTCCCAGATTGGAGAGGGTGCAGGCTGGGCTGAGGGACGCCCTCCCCCCCTGCCCCATGCACGAATTTCATGCACTGGACCTCTAGTATAATAATTAAAAAAAGGAAAATCAAGTGAGAAAAAAATTTGGTTTCTTAAGTAAAAGGTAAAAAATAAAAAAAAGTGAAGTAGTGAAGGTCATTCACTTCCTCCACTGTTCTGCTTGGCACGTCTGTTTTCTGTCAGATAGTCTGCACAGTATTGAAATTTCCTTTGATCCACCACTCCTCTGTGTCATAAGCCACAATCCTGTTTTCAAGCTCCCTGCTTCCTTTGTTTCTCAGCCTGCCTTTAGTTGTATTTACACAATACTCAATTTCTGATACAACCCCTGGGTGGCAGTGTTTCTGTATTAATATCCAAGGCTAAAAGGCCCCTCTACCCAGTGTTTAGATTGTTTTTTCCCTGCTGCACTTAATACTGGGTTGGAGGGACGGACTGCCCCAGAGCTGGTTTCCTGTTCGTCTCTCCCCACTCTGATCCCAAGTTTCCACAAAAACAACTTCCCCCTGCAGTCTCGGTGAGTGTTTTTAATTGTAAGAGCCTATAGACTGCTTTCTGCAAGCAAAAGCAAGGAGTTAGAAAGGAAAAAGGCCAAAGCCGACTCGCTTCTTTTTCCCCTGGCACTGTGCAGCCAGTATAGAACTTCAGGCTGCCTTTTGGGGCCCAGCCCAGCTGTGGGCTAATATCTAGAGTCCCCTTCTGCCAGCAGTCCTGTGGACCTCCTTCCACATTCTAGGGTTACACTTACCCCAACAGCTACAGATTTTGTGGGGCGCAGTGTTCCTCTTAGACTTTCTCCCTCCAGCCTGGATCCCAGATCTCACCTTTCTCTAGGCAATATCTGACCTTTCTGTCCATGGATTGCCTCACCAGCTGTGTGTAATTCATCAGTTCTGGGTGGGTGTTGTTCAATTCAGCTGTTCCTTCTATCTGCTCTGTGAGAAGGCGCAGGGCCCATCCACATATTCAGTACCGCTTTGTCTCCCCCTGGACAGACAGGTGCCCGCAGTTGGGGAGGCTGGAGTCCCAGTGTTCATGGGTTCACAGCTGAGACAGCTGGTCCCTGGGAGTTGTGGTTGTAGGGTCCTTGGAGGTATCTGAGGTCTCTCCAGTTGAAGGTAAGGCTGGGCATCCAATCGCAGCCGGTCTCCCCTTAAAGATGGCACAGTCTCTGTGACAGAGCTGGCTGCTCCAGGAGAGATTTCAGCAGCAGTAGAGGCTGCCTGGCCAGGGAAACCCGGTCTGCCAGTTTCCAATAGTCCTGTGGAATATAGCTGTCCCTCACTCACAAATACAGACACTCCCCGCACGTCCACACACTCTCCTTTCATTCTCTCACTCACACACTATCTCGCAGCCTGCCGTCCTGTCAGCAGCCATCTTCTGGATTCTATTTTTTAGAAGACATGTAGGTGCTAGCTTGATTTTCCTCTCACCAAACCTTTTAAGAACTTGATAATTTGATTATTTTTAAGTTGATAATTTAATTAAAAGTTTAACCCTGCAGAATTTTGAAAGCTATATATACTGTATATTGAACCTACTGATTAAAATCTGAAAATATGGCCATTGGACTTGAAATGGGTATGTCACATCTAAAACAATTTGCATGACAAATTAAATATCATTCTGTGGATGAAATATAGCGACCTATTTCAAAGTAATATTTTATTCTACTTTTAAAAATAATTAATTTTGGAAATTTATTATTGGGATAAAAATATTTTGTTGGAATCATAATAAATCAGTATTGACAAACAAGTTCTTTCTGTCTATCCCTCCTTTTCTCCCTGTCTCCTTCCCTCTCTCTTCCTCTTCCCTGCTCTCCTACTCTCCCTTCTCTCTCCTTTTGTCCATCTTCCTTCCCCCACTCTTCTCACACCCTGATCCCACCCCATGGCAGATGGTACGTGAACAGTACACTACAGCCACAGAAGGCACCCACATAGAGAGGCCAGAGAACCAGTGTGTCTACAAAATTGGCATTTATGGCTGGAGAAAACGTTGCCTCTACTTATTTGTTCTTTTTTTACTCATCATCCTTCTTGTGAATTTTGCTCTTGCAATTTGGATTCTTAAAGTGATGTGGTTTTCCCCAGTAAGTATTTATTTTATTTTTATCTATCTATTATCTATCTATCATCTGTCTATCATCTATCTATCTATCTATCTATCTATCTATCTATCTATCTATCTATCTATCATTTACTAGAGGCCCGGTGCATGAAATTTGTGCAAGGGGGGGGGGGATTCCCTCAGTGCAGCCTGCATCCTTTCCAATACGGGACCCAGGGATTGGGCCTAAACCGGCAGTCGGACATCCCTCTCACAATCTGGGGTGAGTGGCTCCTAACTGCTCACCTGCCTGCCTGCCTGATCACCCCTAACCACCCCCCCGGCCGACCTGGTCGCCCCCAACTGTGCCCCCCACTGTCCTGGTTACCCCTGACTGCTCCCTCTGCCAGCCTGGTCACCCCCAACTACCCCCTCTGCTGGCCTGGTCACCCCCAACTGCCCCCTGTGACAGCCTGGTCACCCCATGCAGCCTGCTGTACAGTCTTTGGTCATCTCTCACTAACCCCCCTGCCGGCCTGGTCACCCCATGCAGCCTGTTTGTTCAGTTGTTTGGTCATCCCTCACTAACCCCCCTGCCAGCCTGGTCGCCCCATGCAGCCTGCTTGTTTCATTGTTTGGTCGTCCCTTACTAACCCCCCTGCCAGCCTGGTCGTAGGCAGCCATCTTGTGAGGGCATGATGGTCAATTTGCATATTACCTCTTTATTATATAGGATTGCTGGTTGGCATGTTCTGGTTATGTTTGCATCATCACTTCATCCATATTGTATTGGTAGAAGCTTTCTTTAATGTAATTAATGTTTGTTTCCTATCTGTATCAGAATTTTCAGTAGCAAAAATACATATAATACTTTTCCTTTTTACCCTTTTAAATAATTTCATTGTAAACTATATACTTTGTTGGGTTTTGTTTGTTTTATTATAATTTTTATTAGTAATTATCTTTACATGGGGGAAAATTGTAATAATCTTGAGTTTATGGTTTATGGTTGGTTGAGTCATGATTGCTTAATAATTGTTTAATTCTTTAATTGGTAAAATTTTGTTATATTTTTCTAATCTCATTAGTTTATAAATACTATTTAGATGGTACTTTCTCATTTTTAAAAAATCTACATGCTGACATGCAATAAATTCATGTCTACATTTCAACATTTAATAAGTAAAATATAACTAGTCCTAAGGCATTCATATTTTTAAACAGCTGCATGTTTCTAAGATAGCTAATTTTATATGCTCTGACAATATTTTGTGTATTTTTTGAAAAAACATTTATATAATGTAGAATGTAAAATAATTACAGTTAGAAAAAAATGCTGCAGTGGATACCATATGTAGGTTAATCTGCTCCTCACATTTATTTTGAAGGTGTGATATAGGCATGGTTTTTTCCAAGAACAATAGTTTTAGCATTCAGTCTGAAATACCTCCTATTAATTAGTATCCTTAACTTTCTATGCAATAATTTATTTTCTGCCATAATTTTATAGGCAGTAGACATATTTTTTTTGTTGTTGCAATAATAAATAAATATTTATATTTTCACACATTCAAAGAGGTAAAATACCAATCCAGTAAAAATATAGCTTGAAACGTGTGTTAATATTTTTAACATACATTTAATATAAATGCATTTAAAATATTTAATATAAGTATATAATATATTATAAATTATATATAAATATTACACATAAATATATTTAAATTGTGAATTTTTTCTTTAAAACTTATAGCAACAATATTTTTACAGTATAACAATAATGTTTAGTTCCATAGGACAGCTTCTCTTTATAAACGCAGCACAATATATGGTATGCATGTTTGGTACATCACCTGCCTTTTATGTCTAAATTTAAAATATCTTATTTTTTTGGAGACTGAATCAAGGTAGAACTCCTCAAATTATAAGCTATGGAATCTGTCAGGGAAGTCTCCTGACTAGAGGACCCTGCATCAACCTGTGGTCAGTCCCTCAGTTAGCAGAATGCTAAGAAGGAAAATTTACTGCCAGTAAGACCCTTAGAAGGGCCTGGGAGAAAGAGGAAGCCATCTCATAGCCCTGCATGGGCAGGGGACAGCAAGATTTTAATAGTCTCTTGCACCAGCAACTAAGCTCCATCATGTCTTATTTAAGAGGATCAAAATTCATAAACTTAATTTTGTTGCTTTGGGTTTTTCATGATATCTAGAATGTACTATGAAAACCAAAATCAAATTTAATGATAATAATGACAATTACTAAAATGTCTTTGTATTATTAAATATATTAATTTTACTTTTTAAAAAATACTACCTGGTTTATGCTGTAATAGGCAAAATTCTAAGAAGTCTTTTCCCATGACCTCCATCCAGGTGTTATCCTGTATAATCCCCTTGAGTATGGGTAGTACCTGTGATTAGCCAACAGAATTTGGCAAAAGTGATGGGATTGGGTTACATTGGCCAACAGAATTTGGCAAAAGTGATGGGATTGGGTTACATTGTATAGCAGAGGTTGAAGGGACTTTGCAGATATAATTAAGGTTCCAAATCAGTTGGGTTTTAATTAAAGGGAAATTATCCTGAGTGGACCTGATTTAATTAGACAAATGACCTTAAGACCTTTGATGAGAGATTCTCCCACAAGCCTTGAAGGCATGAGATGCCATGTTATGAGGGTCAATGAGGGGGCCACTTGGCAAGGAACTGCGGATGGCCCCTAGGAGCTGATAGTGCCCCCTGACTGACAGCCAGAAGAAAAATGGAGACCACACTCCTACTCCCACAAGGAACTATCAACCACCACAAAAGCTGGAAAAAAAAAAACACCCCAAGCTCCAGAAAGGAACCCATCCTCACTGATATATCAGCTGTATGAGACCCAGAGCATTAACCAAAATCCTGACCCATGGAAACTGTGAGATAGGAAATAGGTATTGCTAAGCTACTACATTTGTGAAAATTTGTTACATGGCAATAGAAAATTAGTATAGTGTTATTCCATTATTCAAAAATGTGTTTCATTTCTTTTTTTTTTTTCAAATATATTTTATTGATATTTTACAGAGAGGAAGGGAGAGGGATAGAGAGCTAGAAACATCGATGAGAGAGAAACATCGATCAGCTGCCTCCTGCACATCTCCTACTGGGGTTGTGCCCGCAACCAAGGTACATGCCCTTGACCGGAATCGAACCCTTCAGTCCGCAGGCCAACGCTCTATCCACTGAGCCAAACCGGTTTCGGCTGTTTCATTTCTTTTACTGGATATTGACACCCCCCAAAAAAAGAAAAGAAAACAAAAATTAAAAACTCTAAAATACCTAAATGAACTTACCTGATGATCTATATTCTTAGTCATTAATTGTTAGAGAAATATTTAATTTTTTCTTTATGTTGCTAGATATTGATATCCTATCTAATAAAAGAGTAATATGCAAATTAACCATCACTCCGCTACACTCACAAGCCACACCCACAAGCCACGCCCATCAGCCAATCAGGAGCGACTATGCAAATTAACCCTACCAAGATGGCTGTGGCCACACAGAGAGCAGGAGGGAGGCTTGGGTTTCCCTGGTGATGGAGGAAGCCAAGCTTTCCACACACTCTGGCCAGCCCAGGGCTCTACTTAAGGCTACAAAGTTTCAATTATAGAAGATAAATTAATCCCAACAGAAATGGCAGCAGCCATGGAGCTGGAGAGAGCAGGAGGCTAGGGTGGCCCCCAGCAATGGAGGAAGCCAAGTTTCTGCAGCTCTGGCCTGCTTTGGCCTCCGCTTAAGGCTACAAAGTTTCAATTATAGAAGATACATAAATCCCAAAAGAAATGGCTGCCGCCACAGAGCAAGCAGAAGGCTTGGCTCCGCTCCAGGCTACAAAGTTTCAATTGTAGAAGATAAATAAATCCCAGATCCCAGGGCCTCTGCTTGGGTCGCCAGGGGGCGTGGCCAGCCTGCAAACCACCACAGGCCCCTTGCCCAGGCCACCCCACACCCCAAGGGAATGCCCACCCTGATCCGGGATACACACCCTGATCCGGGATACCCTTCAGGGCAAACCAGCTGGCCCCCACCCATGCACCAGGCCTCTATCCTATCTAATAAAAGAGTAATATGCAGATTGACCATCACTCCAACACACAAGATGGCTGCCCCCATGTGGTCAAAGATCCTGCCCCCATGTGGACACAAGATGGCCACCACAAGATGGCCAGCAAGGGAGGGCAGTTGGGAGGGACCAGGCCTGCAGGGGAGGGCAGTTAGGGGTGAGCAGAGGAGGGAAGTTGGGGGAAACAGGCTGGCAGGGGAGCAGTTAGACATCAATCAGGCTGGCAGGGGGTGGCTAGGAGGTGATCAGGCTGGCAGGCAGAAGCGGTTAGGGGCAATCAGGAAGGCAGGCAGGTGAGCAGTTGGGAGCCAGCAGTCCTGGATTGTGAGAGGGATGTCCAACTGCCCGTTTAGGCCCAATCCTACCTGGATCGGGCCTAAACAGGCAGTTGGACATCCCTCGAGGGGTCCCAGATTAGAGAGGGTGCAGGCTGGGCTGAGGGACACCCCCCACCCCCATGCACGAATTTCGTGCACCGGGCCTCTAGTCTTTTAAATAACTGAGTAAACAGCAACAAGATAAATGATTTAGCCTAATCTAATAATGTATATTTTAACCACTCATTACCTGGGAAGTTATTTCATTATAAAGTAAATTATTTCTTTTTTAAAAATTTATCTTTATTGTTGAAAGTATTACAGATGTCCCCCTTCTCCCACATTGACTTCCCTCCTCCCTACTCCCTCCCTATTCCTGGCTCTTCCCCAGGCCTTTAACCCACTATTGTCTGTGTCCATGGGTTACTCATATATGTATATAAGTTCTTTGGTTGATCTCTCCCCTCCCCCCACTTCCCTTTGAGGATCTTCAATCTATTGCATGTGTCTCTGGATCTATTTTGTTTGTCAGTTTATTTTGTTCATTAGATTCTACATACAGTAGGTCCTCGGGTTACATCGGAAATCCGTTCCTACAGTGCGACATAACGTGATTTTCGCCGTAAGTTGGAACCCATCTACAAAGTACCTACATCACTCACATGCAGCACATACACAGCGGTAATGAAGTGAAACAGTAAAAATAAAAATAAAAGAAAGATAACAATTCCTGACCTTTACTTGTGGCAAATAAATAATAAAAAACATAAAGCACATATGTACATATGTCGAAATGACGGAACTTTTTTTAAATAAATAAATGGTAGATGGCAATGTAACCACAAAACAATGTATGTCGAGTCCGACATAACCCAAGGACTGCCTGTATAATTGTGATCATGTGATATTTGTCTTTCTCTGACTGACTTCTTTCACATAACATAATACTCTCCAGCTCCCTCCATGCTATCTCAAAGGGTAAGAGATCTTTCTTTTTTATAGCTGCATAATATTCCAGTGTGTAAATGTACCACAGCTTTTTTTATCCATTCATCTACTGATGGGCACTTGGGCTGTTTCCAGATCTTAGCTATTGAAAATAGTGCTGCTATGAACATGGGGTGGGGGGTGCATAGGATAGGTACATGTAAAAAAATGAAACTAGCCCAGCCAGTATGGCTCAGTGGTTGAGCTTCAACCTATGAACCAGGAGGTTAGGGTTCATATTCTTGGTCAGGGCACATGCCCAGGTAGCGGACTCAATCCCCTGTAGGGGGTATGCAGGCAGCAGCCAATCAGTGATTCTCTCTCATCATAGATGTTTCCATTTCTCTTTCTCCCTCTCCCTTCCTCTCTGTAATCAATAAAAATAAATAAATAAAAAAGAAACTAGACTACCATCTTATATCATACAAAGGAATAAACTCAAAAGGGATAAAAAATTTAAATGTAAGTTAGGAAACCATAAAAATCCTTGAAGAGAAAACAACTCCAAGACCATGTGGATTCCTGCAACAGAGAGGAATTGACAGGTTTACTCCAACCATGAAGACAAGAGGAGAAACAGTCCAGAGGTGGAAGACGCTGACGATGCCTTGCCACGCTAGCAGTCAGCAGCTGTGCATGCAGCAGGTTGCCTAGGACCAAACCAGAGAGGGTCGGACCTGCATTGCCACCATGTGCCCACCATCCAGATATCATTGTTGACATGTACACATAAGGAACTGTTTGACATTGAAACGGGGACTCAGAACTGTTGGACATTGAAATTGGGACTCAAACATTTTTTGTTATTATATGTTTATTTCTAGTCTGCAGGGGCAAGATATTTTAAAGGAAAGAAATGGCGAAAAAATAGATACAGAGGCAAAGAAGCATTGAACAGACTGTCAAACTACAGCGGGAAGGCAGGGGAGGTTGGGGCGGGGGGCGGGGGCTATAAGAGATCAACCGAAGGACTTGTATGCATGCATATAAGCATAACTAATGGATACAAGATACTGGTGGGGGGGCAGGTAAAGGCATGTACTGGAGGGTAGGGGAGGCTGGGGGGAAGTCAATGGGGAAAAAAAGGAGACATATGTACTATTTGTAATACTTCCAACAATAAAAAATAAAATAAAATAAAATAAAAAAAGAACCATTAAAAAAAATCCTTGAAGAAAACATAGGCAGCAAAATATCAGAGATCTCACATAGCAAAATTTTCACTGATACAATACCTAGGACAAGAGAAACTAAGGAGAAAATAAACAAATGGGAATACATCAAAATAAAAAGCTTCTGCACAGCAAAAGAAACCAGCATCAAAATGAAAAGAGAACCTACTGTATGGGAGAACATCTTTGCCAATGATATATCTGATAAAGGGTTAACTTCCAAAATATATAAAGTACTCATACAACTTAACAAAAGAGAGACAAACAATCCATTCAAAAATGGAGAGGACCTAAATAGACACTTCTCCATAGAGGACATACAAATGGCCAAAAGACATATGAAAAAATGCTCAATGCCACTAATCACCAGAGAAATGCAATGACAATGAGGTACCACCTTACACCTGCCTGAATGGCTACCATCAATAAATCAACAAACAACAAGTGTTGGCAAGGATGTGGAGAAAAAGGAACCCCATTACATTGCTGGTGGGAATGCAGACTGGTATAATCACTATGGAAAATTATTACTTTTTGAAAATATTGTTATTATGTATGCTTATTTTTTATTTTAATAGTTAAAAAATTCTTGGATACATTATTATGATTGATTAATAATTTCATCATAATTGAGGAAATCACTGAATATATATATATGTATTGGTATATACTTATTAACATGAAAAAAGTTTATATTTTAAAAGATCTGTCCTTCTGATTTTACTAACTCATAACTGAGTTTGCACAATTCATTCATGCCCATTAATTCAGTTTATCCTCATAGTTTTTGTGGCCTGAGTTTTTCAGACTACAACATAACAAATACCAAGATCCATGAAAATCAAAGAGCACCTAAGCAAGATCTTCAGAGCTGTCCCACACTCAAAGGTAGTACCATGAAGGCAGTATTAAGATTTGGTGTTCTTTTTTTTTTCTAATAAATCTTTATTGTTCAGATTATCACAGTTGTTCCTCTTTTTTCCCCCCATAGCTCCCCTCCACCCACTTCCCACCCCACCCTCTTCCCTTACCCTACCCCACAACTGTCCTCATCCATAGATGTACGATTTTTGTCCAGTCTCTTCCCACACCCCTTTCCCCCGAGAATTGTCAGTCCACTCCCTTTCTATGCCCCTGATCCTATTATATTCACCAGTTTATTCTGCTCACCAGACTTTTTATTCACTTGATTTTTAGATTCACTTGTTGATATATATGTATTTGTTGTCACTTTGTTGTTCACAGTTTTTGTCTTTACCTTTTTCTTCTTCTTCTTCTTCTTAAAGAACACCCTTCAGCATTTCATATAATACTGGTTTGGCAGTGATGACCTCCTTTAGCTTTCCTTATCTGTGAAGCTCTTTATCTGACCTTCAATTCTAAATGATAGCTTTGCTGGGTAGAGTAATCTTGGTTGTAGGTTCTTGCTCTTCATCACTTTGAATATTTCTTGCCACTCCCTTCTGTCCTGCATAGTTTCTGCTGAGAAATCAGCTGACAGTTGTATGAGTACTACCTTGTAGGTAACTAACTGTTTTTCTCTTGCTGCTTTGAATATTCTCTCTTTGTCTTTTGCCCTTGGCATTTTAATTATGATGTGTCTTGGTGTGGTCCTCTTTGGATTCCTTTTGTTTGGGGTTCTCTGCGCTTCCTGGACTTGTAAGTCTATTTGTTTCACCAGGTAGGGGAAGTTTTCTGTCATTATTTCTTCAAATAGGTTTTCAATATCTTGCTCTCTCTCTTCTTCTGGCACCCCCATAATTCTGATGTTGGTACGCTTGAAGTTGTCCCAGAGGCTCCTTGCACTACCTTCATATTTTTGGATTCTTTTTGCTTTTTGCTTTTCCGGTTGGGTGTGTTTTGCTTCTTCGTATTTCAAATCTTTGACTTGATTCTTGGGATCCTCTAGTCTGCTGTTGGATCTCTGTATATTATTCTTTATTTCAGTCAGTGTATGCTTAATTTCTAGTTGGTCCTTTTTCATATCCTCGGGGGTTTCACTATATTTCTCGGAGGTTTCTAGAAGATTCTTGAGTAACCTTATAACCGTGGTTTTGAACTCTATATCCAGTAGTTTGCTTTCCTCCATTTCTTTCATTTGTGACCTGTTTCTTTGTCTCCACATTTTGGCTGCTTCCCTGTGTTGATAGAGTGGCTTTGTGTGCTAGGTGTCCTAAAGGGCCCAGTGGCTCAGCCTTCCCAGTTACCTGAGGTGGACACTCTTGGTGCACCCCTTTGTGGGCTGTGTTCACAGTCTTGTTGTAGTTAAGTCTTGATTGTTGTTGGTATCACTAGGAGGAATTGACCTCCAGGCCAATTGGCTGTGAGGATCAGTTGTGTCTATGATGGGAGAATTTCTGTGCTGGAGACACCCTTATGGGGCAAGACTTGCTTCAGTGGGGCTTTGGCGCTCACTGAGTCTGCGCCCTGAGTGTGTCTCTTATGGATCTGAAGAGGTATAGTCTGGATGGTCTCTCTCTGACCACTGGGTACATTGGCTCTTGGATCTCCAAGGAGAGAGGCCACCCAGAAAGAGCTACAGAGAGATCTGCAGATTCCTCCTCTTTGTTTGGGGTTTGGAGGTGCCCATATGAGGCCTATCTGTGAAGCAGTGCAAGCTGCTATCGAGCCTTGGATCTTCTTTTGGAGGCTCTGGGGCTCTTGGACCCAGCTGCAGTACATTAGGTTTCAGATTGCAAAGGGCCAGGCCATTCATATGCAAAAGCCTCTGTGCACAAATTGGGTGGGGTGGGGTCTCAGGGAATCACCAGGGTGGAGCAAACAGCAATGGCTGACTGTCATCCCTGCCTGGAGGAGGTCCTGTATCTCTGTGTCCCATGGCACTGTGCAGGAACAATGATGCTGTGAGCACTTCTGAGAGATAGCTACCCTCAAGTTCCGCCCAATACCAGACAGTCCAGTTTCTCCCCGTATGAGTCTGGGTCCCCAGAGTCCCGCCTGGAACTGGAGTTCAGAGCAGTCAGGAGCTTGTGTCTCCCTCCTGATTGAAAAAGACAACAGCGTACTTAGTTGCCAGCCCTTTCCACGCGTGCGCCTCTGCACTTCACTTCTGCACCTCCGCTCCTCCTCCGAGTCTCAGTGTGCTTTTCTCTTTTCTTCTAGTTGTAGAACTTCCACTCAGCTAGCCTTCCCATGGTTCTGGATAATACCCATTTTGTCTTTTAGTTGTAGTTTTGAAGTGGTTGTGTGAGGCAGCAAGTTCAGGTGTTTATCTATGCCGCCATCTTGGTTTATCCCAGATTTGGTGTTCTTGCATCATATCCAAAAATGTCTACTGGGGTCTTATGGGACCTAATAAATACCATTTCCCTACCCAATCAGAAATGAAAGGCAGAAAAATGAGTCAGGTAGGTGGAACTCAAAATAACATCTATACTACTCATGAAAGCTGATTGGAGGTTATAGGTTTGGATCTGGCCAAACATCTTGCACCTCAAAAACAGAGAGGTCACCAACTCACAGGCAGCATGGGAAAACTTAAGACACTTCTGCAGGGGCAGAGACATGGCCGCGTTGCTGTACTTCCTGGTGGGTCATCCTGTACCAACAGTAGATGGGAAAGCTTGGAGGCAGGTAGATCCCCATGGAGAAGGCACTGCTCCAATAATCTGGTGCTTTACTTAACTCATCAGCCATGCAGGTTTCTCCTGCTGCCTTTTGGTGCAAACTCTCATGGAAGTTCCCCCATGCATCCTTTGCTTAGGTGATCTAATGTTGATTTTTTCAGACTGTCAAAGAGGGGAAGTCAGGATATAAGTTAGAAAATAGAGATCCAGAAATATGGAGGAGAGCGGAGCCCACCCAGCCACTGTGGGGACCTAGTGGTTCCTGATCCTGGTTATAACGGTGTGCCACCTACCATACAACTGTTTAAAAGATCTGTCTGTAGGAATCTAAAAAGAAGAAATGCCTCCAATATATTTATCCAATCTGACTTATTGAAAATTAATTAGTGGATTCCCTTCCTATTGCACTAAAAACCACATTAGCTCTTAAAATTCTCTTTTAGCTTAGTGGGTTTTTTTTTACACTATTCCCTCTACCTACACATACACACACACAGACACACACACACACACACACACACACACACACACACACACACATCACTAGAGACTCAGCTAAATCCTTGACCACTCCCATCACAGACTCTGGCTTATTTTCCACATCATAGCATGCATCACATTGATGTTTGTACATTTCTTGTGGTTGTTGAATGTCTGTTCACCCTTTAAGGTCATGTCAGTTAAGCCTAGTAGACTCAGTGTCTAGTACAAACTAAACACTGTATAAATATTTTTGAATAAATAATACCTGATTGAATGACTGAATAAAAGCATTTTTCTCATCTCTTTTAATTGTTGTTATATGTTTTTTAGCAAATGCATAGAGAAGGACACAAGGCAACCCAGGAAAAGCAAAGGTGATTAAAGAATAGCAGAATAAGCCTGGCCCTAAAGTGCAGATTAGAGGGGATCTTAGAGGATAAGCATAAGGAGGGGTAAGAAAAGTGACTCCCCTGGGAAAGTAATGACCATGTGGACCTAGCAGCACTTACAGAGACAGCGCTGGGGACACACACAGCTGTGCTGGATGTAGGAACAAGCTACTGTCTCTGTCACCATGCCTGCCTTTGCAGATGCTGGGTCCACATGGTTGTTACATTTTTAGCAATCCAGATTAATTTATTTTTTTTAAATATATTTTTATTGATTTCAGAGAGGAAGGGAGAGGGAGAGAGAGATAGAAACATCAATGATGAGAGAGAATCATTGATCCGCTGCCTCCTGCACGTCCCCCACTGGGAATCGAGCCTGCAACCCGGGCGTGTGCCCTTGACTATAATCGAACCTGGGACATTTCAGTCCACAGGCCAACTCTCTCTCCACTGAGCCAAACCAGTGAGGGCCAGATTAATTTCTTAAACTGCTTGCTTCTCCTACCCATTTGTTTTTCAAACAAATGGAAACTATGGTCAATGGAATTTTAAATCAGTAGCGTGGCTTTTTTTTTTTTTTTCAAATTATTTATGGCTTTCTAAAAAAAAAACGAAATTATGTCAGTGCTTTTTAGTCTGAAAACCAAATTGAAATATTTGATTTATAATGTTACTTATAATAGAGTAGGATTGACCCAGAGGTCACAGGCAGTAAGAACCTGAACTAAGTTAATGGCATTTACTTTCTATGAAGACAAGATATTATTAAGCCTGAATTTAAAGAAGGAAAATAAACCTAAAGTATAGAGGAAATTCATTTTCCCTGATATCAGTGATACAAATCCTATGATTACTGGTGTCTAGGGATACAAATAGCATTATAGTTTTGATTTTTATCTCAAGGATATTTCTTCAATTTTCTTATTTTAATTTTTCTATGAGTGATTTAAGCATGCATTAACAATTGAGAAATAAAGAAGGCACAAACACACAATCTCATAAGCCACAGGTTCTTGCTGTGCAAAGTGATAGCTTGAACTAGAAATATAATTAGCATTCTTGTCATGTGGGGTATTATAATAAAGTAAATGTGCTCTAGATGTAACTATTCACTTGCTTCCCTTTTCTACTAATACAATAAAACTGATAATGTCTTTTGGTAACATAATTTGTTTTTTTCTCACAAATGCTATTAAGATAGTTTCTTATAATTATAAACCAACCTAATCTCATTTACTTTTTTTAAAAAATTATTTTAGATATACCATAATATAGTGGAAAGAACATTAGCTTGGGTAAAAACATTCAGACTGGGTAAGAATCCTGGTTTTAATTAGGATTATGTTAATCTGTGATTTTCTGATGGTGCACACACATACAAACAAGCACAGTTTGTGATTTTGTTAATTAGATGCTTGGTTTAAGCTTGCTGCAAAATTATGAAATACCTTAGACAAAGTTGTTCTTTATCCTATCTAATAAAAGAGTAATATGCAAATTGACTGTCACTCCAACACACAAGATGGCTGCCCCTATGTGGTCAAAGATGGCTGCCCCCATGTGGTCAAAGATCCTGCCCCCATGTGGACACAAGATGGCCACCACAAGATGGCCACCAGGGGAGAGCAGTTGGGAGGGACCAGGTCTGCAAGGGTAGGCAATTGTGGGTGATCAGGCCAGCAGGGGAGGGCAATTGGAAGGGACCAGGCCTGCAAGGGAGGTCAGTTGGGGGTGATCAATCCTGCAGGGGAGGGCAGTTAGCGGTGACCAGGCCAGCAGAGGAGGGAAGTTGGGGACAACCGGGCCTTCAGGGAAGAGCAGTTGGGGGGGACCCAGGCCTGCAGGGGAGGGCAGTTAGGGGTGACCAGGCCTGCAGGGGAGGGCAGTTAGGGGTGACCAGGTCTGCAGAGAAGGGAAGTTGGGGGTGACCAGGCCTGCAGGGAAGGACAGTTGGGGGGGACCCAGGCCTGAGGGGAAGAGCAGTTGGGGGGGACCAGGCCTGCAGGGGAGGGCAGTTGAGGGGGACCAGGCCTTCAGGGGAGGGCAGTTGGGGGGGACCAGGCCTGCAGGGGAGGGCAGTTAGGGGTGACCAGGCCTGCAGGGGAGGGCAGTTAGGCATCAATCAGGCTGGCAAGGAGTGGTTAGGGGGTGATCTGGCTGGCAGGCAGAAGCGGTTAGGGGCAATTAGGGAGGCAGGCAGGCGAGCAGTTGGGAGCCAGCAGTCCTGGATTGTGAGAGGGATGTCCAACTGCCCGTTTAGGCCCTAAATGGGCAGTTGGACATCCCTCAAGGGGTCCCAGATTGGAGAGGGTGCAGGCTGGGCTGAGGGACAACCCCCCCTCCCGGTGCATGAATTTTGTGCACCGGGCCTCTAGTTTTCAGTATAAAATGAAAGTTTTTACCTATAATCCTGTTAAACTTTTCATTGTGAAAACAACGTGGAAAGTCACACACAGACAAAAAAAAAATCATCATTCCATTGGTAATATATGGGTCTCTGCATGAACAATTTAGTAGATGTTAATATAATTAGTAAATTTAGTAGATGTTAATATAATTAGTATAAGCTATAAAACAGATTTTTTTTTTACTAATCACAATTTTTATATAGCCATAATATTTGAACTGTATACAAATGTCAAATGTGGAAGTCAGACCAATTTTAGATATTCTATTTGCATAAAATGTGAAATAACAGAATTTCAAAAATGATAATATTATAATAATGAGATGCACAGAAGCGGATTATTTACTACCTTGTCTTAATAATAAAGAATATAACTGTCACACCTCCTAAGCCCCACCACCCCAACAGACAGCTTCTGGGTGTCTCTGTGAGCACCCACTGGGCATGCACGATTTCAACCAAAGGCGCAAGGCAACAAAAATTGGGATATCCCCCTCCTTGGCTGCTGACCTCTAGACACCGCAGTTGCACCTTTCCAGCACACAGGCCTACTGAGGCTCGCTGCCTCTATAGTTGGCTCCTGGGTGCCTCCTTGTGCCCCGGCTGGGCACGTTCATATCCAAACAAGGGTGCACAGCCCCTGCAGTAGAAATTTGGACTCCTCTCCTTCCCGGCTGCCTACCCACAGACACCACAGTCGCGTGGTTTCAGCACACAGGTCCCCTGAGGCCTCCATTCCAGCAGGTGACTCCCAGGTGCCTCTGTGAGCTGCCACTAGGTGCACTCGTATCCAACTAAAGTCTCAAGGCCCCGGCAGCAGAAACTCAGACTTCCCCCTCCTCAGCTGGCGACCTCCAGTCACTGCAGTCACACCAACCCAGCGTGCAAGTTCCCTGAGCCCACTGCCCTGGCAGATAGCCCCCGGGTGATTCTCTGAGCCACTGCAAGGCACAACCCAGACCACTGGCATCCAGTCCCCACGGTAGTGCCACTCCAGCACAAGGGCCCCCTGAGCCCACTGCCACAGCAGACAGCTCCTGGGCACCTCTGTAAGCAGCCATTGGGCGTGCATATCCAACCAAGGGTGCACATCCCCCTAAGCAGAAATTGGGACTTCTACCTCCACAGGCCTGGTGGCACACCAGAGTCACTCCGATCCAGCATGTGGGCCCCACGAGCACACACCTCTTGCAGACGGCCCCTGGACCCCTGTGTGCTGTCACTGGGTGTGTGCCTCTCCAACCAAGGATGTATGGCTCCCTCAGTAGGATCCACGACATCCCCCTCCCGGCTACCTACCTCTGGACAGCTTCGTGAGTTACTGAGGACGTGCCTCCCTGGACAAGGTCACATTGTTTCAGCCAAAGACCTTGAGATTCTCATATCCCCAGCTGCTTGATCCTGAATCCCCTCATGATTCAGAGAGGGAAATCACTTTGGCCAGAGTCCCACTGCCTCAACCACAGACTACGAGACATCTGCCCCCGACTGTCACAGGATCTGGGCCCCTCATAGTGAGTTATAGAGTGACACTAATCCCAGCAAGAGTCACACCACACTGGCCAAAGTCACAGTACCTAAGCCTCAGGCCCCGAGACTCCTTCCTCCCAGGCAGTGGACTCTGGGAACCCACAGTGAGCACATACCAGTGAGACCTCAGACAACCTTTTCTATAGGAGCTGGAACCACAATCACATTCAAAACAGCTTGCACAAGGAAGCCAGGGGTGAGTCACATTGCCAACCCGTGATGAGACTTCATCCATGAATAAGAAACTAACGTTCAAGATCCAACTACATCAAGAGAACCCAAATAGATCAAGTAGGGAGCTCCACTAGATCACCAAACCCAGGAGACCTGAGAGATCACACCAGTAGAACCACCCCCAAAAGAACCTGGGTAGCAAAGCAGTTGGATCTAGGACACAGAAACAAAATGTTACAGCAAAACATGGGGAGAAAGAGAGACAACCAAGATAACGGCATAGGTAAACACCTGAACTTGCTGCCGTGCACAACCACATTAAAACTACAACTAAAAGACAAAACAAATATCATCCAGAACCACAGGAAGGCTGGCTGAGTGGTAATTCTACAACTAGAAGGAAAGAGAAAAGCGCATTGAGTCCAGTAGGAGGTGTGGAGGTGTGGAATTGAAGTGTGGAGGTACGGAGGCACGCGCAAAAGGGGCTGGTAACTGGGTACACTGTTGTCTTTTTCAATCGGGAGGGAGGTACAAGCTCCCGACTGTTCTGAACTCCAGTTCTGGGCAGGACTCTGGGGAATCAGATTCATATGGGGAGAAACTAGACTGTCTGGCCTCCATCTGGAATGTGAGGGCAGCTTACTCTCAGAGGTGCTTGCAGCAATCATTGTTCCAGTATGGTGCCATGGGACACAGAGACCCAGGAAACCCTTCAGGGCAGGGCTGATGGTCAGCCATTGCTGTTTGCTATGCCCTGGTGATTCCCTGAGAACCCGCTCCACCCAATTTACAACCCCACCCAAGCTGTGCGCAGAGGCTTTTGCATACAAATGGCCTGGACTTTCTCTGCCTAAAAACCTGTCAAACTGCATCTGGGTCAGAGAGCCCCAGAGCCTCCAAAAGAAGGCCCAAGACTGGACAGCAGCTTGCATTGCTTCACAACTGGGCCTCATCTGGGCACCTCCAAACGCCAAACAAAGAGGAGGAATCTGCAGATCTCTCTGTAGCTCCTGCTGGGTGGCCACAGGCAGTGGCTGACTTTGCACCTTTTTGGAGATCCAAGAGCCAGTGTACCCAGTGGTCAGAGTGAGATCATACAGATTACAACTCTTCACATCCATAAGAGACACACTCAGGGGGCAGACTCAGTGAGCGCCAAAGCCCCATTGAAGCAAGTCTTGCCCCATAAGGGTGTCTCCAGCACAGAAATTCTCCCATCACAGACACAACTGATCCTCACAGCCATTTGGCCTGCAGGTCAATTCCTCCTAGTGATACCAACAACAATCAAGGCTTAACTACAACAAGACTATACATACAACTCACAAAGGGGTGCACCAAGAGTGTCCACCTCAGGTAACTGGGAAGGCTGAGCCACTGGGCCTTATAGGACACCTAACACACAAAGCCACTCTATCAACTCAGGGAAGCAGCCAAAATACGGAGACAAAGAAACAGGTCACAAATGAAAGAAATGGAGGAAAGCAAACTACTGGATATAGAGTTCAAAACCATGGTTATAAGCTTACTCAAGAATCTTCTAGAAACCTCCGAGAAATATAGTGAAACCCTCGAGGATATGAAAAAGGACCAACTAGAAATTAAGCATACACTGACTGAAATAAAGAATAATATACAGAGATCCAACAGCAGACTAGAGGATCCCAAGAATCAAGTCAAAGATTTGAAATACGAAGAAGCAAAACACACCCAACCGGAAAAGCAAAGAGCAAAAAGAATCCAAAAATATGAAGGTAGTGCAAGGAGCCTCTGGGACAACTTCAAGCGTACCAACATCAGAATTATGGGGGTGCCAGAAAAAGAGAGAGAGCAAGATATTGAAAACCTATTTGAAGAAATAATGACAGAAAACTTCCCCTACCTGGTGAAACAAATAGACTTACAAGTCCAGGAAGCGCAGAGAACCCCAAACAAAAGGAATCCAAAGAGGACCACACCAAGACACATCATAATTAAAATGCCAAGGGCAAAAGACAAAGAGAGAATATTCAAAGCAGCAAGAGAAAAACAGTTAGTTACCTACAAGGTAGTACTCATACAACTGTCAGCTGATTTCTCAGCAGAAACTATGCAGGACAGAAGGGAGTGGCAAGAAATATTCAAAGTGATGAAGAGCAAGAACCTACAACCAAGATTACTCTACCCAGCAAAGCTATCATTTAGAATTGAAGGTCAGATAAAGAGCTTCACAGATAAGGAAAGCTAAAGGAGGTCATCACTGCCAAACCAGTATTATATGAAATGCTGAAGGGTATTCTTTAAGAAGAGGAAAAAGAAGAAAAAGGTAAAGATAAAAATTATGAACAACAAAGTGACAACAAATACATATGTATCAACAAGTGAATCTAAAAATCAAGTGAATAAAAATTCTGATGAATAGAATAAACTGGTGAATATAATAGAATCAGGGGCATAGAAAGGGAGTGGACTGACAATTCTCAGGGGGAAGGAGTTGTGGGGGGTGCGGGAAGAGACTGGACAAAAATTGTACACCTATGGACGAGGACAGTAGGAGGGGTAAGGGCAGGGCAAGGGTGGGAACCAGGTGGAGGGGAGCTATGGGGGGAAAAGAGGAACAACTGTAATAATCTGAACAATAAAGATTTATTTAAAAAAAAACATGGGGAGACAAGAAACAATCCCCAAAGAAATGAAAAAGAGGAATCCCTAAAAAGGGAATTAAATGAAATGGAGGCAAGTAACATGTCAGAGAAAGAATTCAGAGTAATGGTTATAAGGATGCTCAAACGGCTGGATGACAAATACACACAACTAAATGAGAATTATAAAGACCTGAATGAGAATGTCACCAACATGAAAAGGAACCAAGAGGAAATGAAGAATGACATAGCTGCAATACAGAACACAATGGAAGGCTTAAATAGTAGACTAGAAGAGTCTGAGGACCACATCAGCGAATTAGAAGACGATGTAGCAAAAAAAATGCAAACACAGTAGCAACTGGAAAGAAAACTTCAAAAGCAAGAGGAGAGTCTAAGGGAGCTTTGGGACAACACAAAACAAAACAACATATGCATAATAGGGGTACCAGAAGGAGAGGAAGCAGAGCAAGGAATAGGAAACCTGTTTGAAGAAATAATGACAGAAAAATTTCTTGATATTGGCAAGAAAAAAAGCATGCAAGTCAAAGAAGCACATAAGAGTCCTAAAAAAGATGAACCCAAAAAGATCAACACTAATACACATCATAATCAAATTGGCAAACATCAATGACAAAGTAAGAATCTTAAAGGCTGCCAGAGAGAGACAAAAAATTATCTACACGGGATCTCCCATTAGAATATCAACTGATTTCTCAACAGAAACACACCAGGCCAGAAGGGAATGGAATAAAATATACAAAGTCATGCAAAGTAGGGTCTGAATCCAAGAATACTATACCCAGCAAGGCTATCATTCAAAATTGAAGGTGGACTCAGGAGCTTCATAGACAGAAAAGGGCTAAGAGAGTTTATTACTTCCAAGCCAGCAATGCAAGAAATGCTAAAGGGACTGCTGTAAAAAGAAGAAACAGAAAGGCAAGAAGAAACACAACCATTAAGAATAAAAATGACCAAAAACAAGTACTTACTAATAATAGCATTAAATGTAAATGGATTAAATGCTCCAATCAAAAGACATAGGGTAGCTGAATGGATAAGAAAACATGACCCATATATTTGCTGTCTGCAAGAGAACCACCTCAGAACAAAGGACTCACACAGACTGAGAGTGAAGGGATGAAAAAACATTTTTCAGGCAAATGGAAATGAGAAAAAAGCAGGGGTTGCAATACTTATATCTGACAAACTAGACCTTAAAGTAAAGGCCATAACAAGAGATAAGGAAGGCCACTACATAATACTAAAGGGAGCAATTCAACAAGAGGATATAACTCTGGTAAACATATATGCACCCAATACAGGAGCACCCAAATACATAAAAACACTTCTGGAAGATATCAAGGACGTGATCGATAGCAATACAATCAAAGTAGGGGACTTTAATACACTACTGACACCACTGGATAAATCCTCTAAACAAAAAATCAATAAGAAACAGCAATCCTAAATGACTAACTTGATCAGATGGACTTAATTGATATCTTAAGAACATTTCACCCCAAAGCTACAGAACATACATTCTTCTTAAGTGCACATGGGACATTTTCAAAGATAGAGCACATATTGGGACACAGGCAAAGTCTCTTCAAATTCAAGAAGATAGAAATCATAACAAGCATCTTCTCATCACAATGACATAAAACTAGAAATCAACTACAATAAAAACAATGAAAAAAATCAAACACTTGGAGGCTAAATAGCATGCTTTTAAACAATGATTGGGTTACCAATGAGATCAAAGAAGAAATAAAAAGCATCATGGCAACAAATGACAATGAAAAGATAACAATCCAAAATCTATGGGACACAATGAAAGCAGTTTTGAGAGGGAAGTTCATAGCTCTACAGGCCTACCTCAAAAAAACAAGAGAAAATGGTAATAAATTTTCTAACCTCAAAACTTAAGGAATTAGAAAGGCAGTAACAAGAAATGCCCACAGTAGCCAGAAGAAACGAGATAATAAATAACAGAGCAGAAATAAATGACATAGAGACCAAAAGAACAACAACAAAAACCAATACAAAAGATCAATGAAACCAAGAGCTGGTTCTTTGAGAGGATAAACAAGATTGATGAACCTGTAGCCAGGCTCACCAAGAAACAAAGAGAGAGGATTACCCCCTCCCCCCCAAAAAAAAGTCAGAAATGAAAGAGGTGAAGTAACAACTGAATCCACAGATATACAAAGGATTGTAAAAAAATACTACGAACAACTCTACTCCAACAAACTGGACAACCTCAACGAAATGGACACATTCCTAGAAAAATGCAAGCTTACAAAACGCAATCAGGAAGAATCAAAAAACCTAAATAGGCTGATACTACTGATGAAATTGAAACAGTAATCAAAAAGCTTCCAGCAAAGAAAAGCCCTGGACCAGATGGCGTCACAGGGAGTTTTACCGAACATTCAAAGAAGAACTAAAACCAATCCTTCTCAGACTATTCCAAAAAATTCAAGAGGAAGGCACACTTACAAGCTCTTTCTATGAAGCCAGCATTACCCTAATCCCAAAACCAGATAAAGACACTACAAAGAAAGAGAATTACAGGCCAATATCCCTGATGAACATAGATGCTAGAATCCTCAACAAAATTCTAGCAAATCGGATCCAGCATTAGATTAGAAAGATCATACACCATGACCAAGTGGGATTTATTCCAGGGATGCAAGGCTGGTACAATATCCACAAATCAATAAATGTGATACATCACAATAACAAATTGAGAGACAAAAATCATATAATCATATCAATTGATGCAGAAAAGGCATTTGACAAAGTCCAACCCCCCTTCCTGATAAAAACACTCAGCAAAGTGGGAATAGAAGGATCATACCTCAACATAATAAAAGCCTTATATGACAAACATACAGCCACCATCGTACTCAATGGGCAAAATCTAAAACCATTTCCCTTATGAACAGGAACAAGACAGGGATGCCTGCTTTCACCACTCTTGTTCAACATAGTATTGAAAGTGCTAGCCACAGCGATCAGACAAGAAGAAATAAAAGGCATCCAAATTGGAAAAGAAGAAGTTAAACTGTCATTATTCTCTGATGACTTGATACTGTACATAGAAAACCCTGAAGACTCCATAAAAAATTATTAGACTTAATACATGAATTTGGCAATATAGCAGCATACAAAATTAACGCCAAGAAATCTATGGCATTTTTATACACTCATAGTGAATTTACAGAAAGAGAGATTAAAAAAACAATCTCACTTACCATTGCACACACAAAAAAATTAAGATACCTATGAATAAACTTAACTAAGCAGGTAAAAGACCTCTACTCAGAAAACTACAGGATGTTAAAATAGAGATAGAGGAAGACATAAACAGATGGAAGAACATACCGGGTTCATGGATTGGTAGAATCAACATCATTAAAATGTCCATACTACACAAAGCATCTATAGATTCGATGAACTCCCCATTAAAATACCGACAGTATATTTCACAGACCTAGAACGAACTCTCCAAAAATTCATCTGGAATAAAAAAAGACCCCAAATAGCTGCAGCAATCCTGAGAAAGAGGAACAAAGTAGGAAGGATCTCAATACCAGATATCAAGCTGTATTACAAAGCCACTGTTCTCAAAACTGCCTGGTACTGGCAGAAGAACAGACATATAGACCAATGGAATAGAATAGAGAACCCAGAAATCAACCCAAACCACTATGTTCAATATTTCACTAAGGAGGCAAGAGCATACAATGGAATCAAGACAGTCTCTTCAGTTAATGGTGTTGGTAAAATTGGAAAGAGATATGCAAAAAAATCAAACTAGACCACCAACTTACACCATACACAGGAAACTATAAAATATTAGAGGAATCCACAGGCAGCGAAATCTCAGACATATGCTGAAGCAATATCTTCACCAATACAACTCCTAGGGCAATGGAAACTAAAGAGAAAATAAACAAATGGGACTATATCAAAATAAAAAGCTTCTGCACAGCAACAAAACAACAAGAAAGCCCACTGCATTGGAGAACGTATTTGACAATGTTATCTCCGATAAGGTTTTAATCTCCAACATTTACAGGGGAATCATTTACAACTTAACAAAAGGAAGATAACCCAATTAAAAAAAAAAGGGCAACGGACCTCAATAGATACTTTTTGAAAGAGGACATACAGAAGGCCAAGAGACATATGAAAACATGCTCAAAGTCACTAATCATCTGAGAGATGCAAATCAAAACGACAATGAGGTACCATCTCACACCATTCAGAATGGCAATCATCAACAAATCAACAAATGACAAGTGCTGGCGAGGATGTGGAGAACAAGGAACCCTCGTGCACTGCTGGTGGGAATGCAGACTGGTGCAGCCACTGTGGAGAACAGTATGGAGTTTCCTCAAAAACCTAAAAATGGAACTCCCATTTGACCCATTAATCCCACTTCTAGCAATGTATCCCAAGAAAACAGAAACACCAATCAGAAAGGATATATGCACCCCTATGTTCATAGCAGCACAATTTACAATAGCTAATACTTGGAAACAGCCTAAGTGCCCATCAGCAGATGAGTGGATTAAAAAACTGTGGTACATCTACACAATGGAATACTATGCTGTGGTAAAAAAGAAGGAATTCTTATCATTTGCTACAGCATGGATGGAACTGGAGAGCATTATGCTAAGTGAAATAAGCCAGTCAGAGAAACATAAATATCACATGATCTCCCTCATTTGTGGATTATAATGAACAACCTAAATTGATGAACAAAAACAGATCTAGAGACAGAGAAGCATCAATCAGATGCTCAAACCTCAGAGGGAAGGTAGGGGAGGGTGGGGGTAAAGGGGAGAGATCAACCAAAGGAGTTGTATGCATGCATATAAGCATAAACAATGGACACAGACACCAGGGAGGTTAGGGCATGAACGTGATTGGGGTATGGAGCAATGGATGGATAAGGACACATATGTAATACCTTAATCAATAAAGATAATAATAATAATAATAATAATAATGAATATCGAATCTTGAACATGAATCTAAAACTCTTTAAAAGTGAATTCATGTCTTATCTCTATCTTTGCCCAGCATGTACCACCACCACTGAGAAGTAGTTTCTAGGTTCTCCAGTACACTTTAATCAGATCCCATTTTGAACTCTTGGAATTTTCTGCATGACTAGTGTATTTTTTTTTGTCAGAGAAACTTGAAGGGCCAATAGATTTTGTATTTTTTGAATCTCCAGCCATATCAAGGAGCCTTAGACATAATTAGGTACCAAATAAATACTTTTCTGTATCATATAAGCTCTTATTAATAGATCTATGTTGTAGCTATATGGTTTATCTACCTCTTTGTTATTTCTTTTGACAGTGTGTTAGACCCAATTATATATATATACTAGAGGCGCAATGCATGAAATTTGTGCATGGGGGGGTCTCCTCAGCCCGGCCCACACCTTTTCCAATCCGGGACCCCTTGGGGGATGTCTGACTGCTGATTTAGGCCTGATTTCACAGTCGATCATCCTTCTCGCAATCCGGGACCGCTGGCTCCTAACCACTCACCTGCCTGCCTGGTCGCCCCTAACTATTCTCCCCTGCCAGCCTGGTTGCCCCTAACTGCCTCTCCCTTGGCCCCCACCACCATGTCTTTGTCCTGCCTGCCAGTCCCCCAATATTCATGTATTTTTGTATATGTATGTATGTATGCATATTGTTTTTTTGTTAATCTTCACCTGAGGAAATTTTTCATTGATTTTTAGAATAGAAGGGAGGGCGAGAGACAGAGAGAGAAACATGGATATGAGAAAGACACATCAATTGGTTGCCCCTTGCACATGCCCTGACTGGATCCAGCCGAAACAATGCCAACTGCAGGGCCAACTGCAGGCATTGAGCATATGGCGATTTTCTGTTTCTGCTTCCATTTCTTTTCTTTTTTTTTTTTTTAATATATTTTATTGATTTTTTTACAGAGAGGAAGGGAGAGGGATAGAGAGCTAGAAACATCGATGAGAGAGAAACATCCACCAGCTGCCTCCTGCACACCCCCCTACTGGGGATGTGCCCGCAACCAAGGTACATGCCCTTGACCGGAATCGAACCCGGGACCCTTCAGTCCGCAAGTCGACGCTCTATCCACTGAGCCAAACCGTTTTCGGCTCTGCTTCCATTTCTGATAGAGGTTCCACTTATAGGAACTGCTGATGTAGTGATCACTTTCTGTCTTGATCTTCTTCTTGTCCTCCTGTCCTGACTGTCCCAGAAACCACTTCTTCTTCTGGTCCCACTTGAACTGCTGCCAGCCCCTGGTCAGGTTCTGGGCCTCGTCCCCCATCAGGTCCAGGACAGTGCCAGCCACCTGCTGCTCAAAGGTGCCCCTGTCCCCACCAAAGCTGAGGCCCCATTCATTGTCGAAGTCCTTGGGCAAATAGGGGACAGAAATCCTGGTTCAGCATCCAGGGCTCAGGGTTCCCCCTCCTCTCCCTCCTCCCCAGGCTGCTCGCCTGCCACCCTGGGCAGCTCAGGGCTGGGCCAGCAAGGCCCTCCTGCCACTCCTGCTGGCCCTGCTGGAAGCTGGCGATGACCTTACAGTCCTTCTGCTGCTTGGCTGTGTCACCTGGCTGCTCAGGTCCTGGCTGGAGGCATTGATCTCAAAGATGGTTGCCTGCTAGCAGTACTGCTTGATGCTGTCCACCAGCCTTAGCCGCTGCAGCTCCTCCTCCTGGAAGCTTGAGCTGAAGAGGGGGTGCAGGCCCAGCCCTGCGAGGTCCAGCTCCTTGGCCCATTTGATGGACTCTGGCGAGGCGCCGGCCGCTAGCTCACAATGTGGGCTTTGTCTGCCATGTAGTTCAGGCCCCGCAGCTGCAGTGACGTCTCCAGGGTGTTCTGCAGGCCAGAGTCCTTGTCATCCACCACAACTGTAGCACCCAGCCCAGAACGCTGTCCAGCTGACCACACCTGAGGGCTCCTCATGGGGGCGGGCAAAGGCGAGGGCACAGCTCAGGAACAGGTGCAGGTCCAGTAGGTTGGGGAGCTCATCTGGGGCCTCCAAGGAGTAGTCTGTGCCACTTTGGCCAGCCCAGGCCACACAACCCATGGGGTGTAGGAAGAGCTTGGCCTCGGCTGGGAAGCTGAAGTTGATGACGTTGTCCAGCAGCAGGATGTCCAGGCCCTGGGCCACCATGTCAGTCACGATGAGGTGGAGCACTTGCCTTGGGTGAACTTGGCCAGGTTGATCTTGCCAGCCGTCTGGTCCAGGGCACCATTGATGTGGGCACAGCTCACCCAGGGACCCAGGTGGCTTCACTCCGACCGGCTGGAAGGCACCAGGGACTAGCGCAGCCGTGGGCAAACTACGGCCCATGGGCCGGATCCGGCCTGTTCGGCTGTTCTATCTGGCCCGCGGAGCCAAAAGAGCAGAGGATTCTTTTGCTCTCCCCTCCGCTCCTTTACTTTGAATTTATATTAGTTCACACAAACACTCCATCCATGCTTTTGTTCCGGCCCTCCGGTCCAGTTTAAGAACCCATTGTGGCCCTCGAGTCAAAAAGTTTGCCCACCCCTGGACTAGCAGCTTCCCTCTGGCCCAGGCTTTGTCAGGAAGGACGTCCAGTCTAATTAGCATTTTACCCTTTTGTGCTGGGCTAGCTCAGCCAAGGGTTCAGGGAGCCTGAGGGAGGGTGGTGAAGGATTGAAGAAAAGACAGACAAGAGAATATAGCTGGGTCTAGGTGGATCTCCTGTGCCTGGCTGAGGCCACAGAGAGAGATCCAGACGGCAAGCTGAGCCTTTATTTTATAGCCAGAGGTAAACAAGGTAGTGATCACCATAGTTACAATGTTCTTGTGAGTTTCACTTGTTTTGGCAGCACTTGCTGCACCTCCCACAGCCCATTAGCTACCCAGATAGGATCTAGGGGGTGTCATAAGGTCAAGCTTAATTATACTAAGAGGGCTGTGCCCTCTAAGCTGGGACTTGTTTGTGGCTTTGCCAATAGGTCAGTCTGAGGCTTAACCCTATAGAAGCTCCCTATACCTTTATTAGTATTTATATTCCTCACTTTTTTAGCTTCCCAAGTGTTCTTAGCACTATGGTCTGATTATTCGTTTTGAATAACATATGAATTTCAAACATATATTTGAAAATACAAAATTCTTTTATGAAGTTAAGTATTATCTGTATCAGTTACCATGCTAATCTATTCTGATTTTTCCAGTTGTATATCCGTGCTGCTAACTGAACATACTGCTTAGAATGCTTGAGGCTTTTCTGGTCATTGACTCTCTTCCTATCTCTCAAATTGTGATGGCTTTTCTCCTATTTCCTACCCTGGGATCTTTTATTAGTTCTACTTCACAAAATAGAAAAGAAGCCTGTCTATATTATTTTTTTCTAGTACACAGCACACTGTTACTACATAATAGGCACCACCCAATAAATATAGATGTACTTTAGCTGAATTATCAGAAATTAAATAATTTTCTGAGATCACAGAGACAGAAAATGAGAATTAGGATTTGCATCCTTTCCATTTGATTTGAAATCAACCATTTTCCACTCAACCACACTCCATGTGATATCATAAATTGTGGTAGTAAAACGAAACAGTTGACCATTGTACTTCCCTAATACGATAAAGAATGTTTACCACAAACCAGCAACCAAAAACATACTTACTACTGAAACCATGGAGGCATGCCTATTGAAACCAAGAATAAGAAATACATATCTGATATCACTACCATAATTTAGCATTTTTCTGAAAGTTTGACAAATGCAACAAGACAATTTATTAAATAAGGGATAGAAATATCTATTAAATAGCAGACAATTTGAGAAAAAAGTAATTGCAAATGATATAATGTTATAAACACTAGAAGAACTAAATGGAAAACTACTGAAACAAATACGAAAGTTTGCAACATGTTGAGTAACAAAATGAGGTACAAAAACAGTGTTCACTACACACCCATATTTGAGTTTGAACTAATTAGAAAATGTATTGGAAGAAGAATTATACTTATATAGCAACAAATACATAAATTCCTAAGAACTCTCAATTTGACAAAATATAGTTTGCTGGCAGTCCTAAAAGGAATTCTGAATAGAAGGGTTTATAAAGTTGGGTAAAAAGACTTAATATTAGCTTTATCAATAACAGAGAGCATGGGTGGACCTGGAGAGTATTATGCTAACTGAAATAAGCCAGTCGGAGAAAGAAAAAAACCATATGATTTCAGTCATATGTGGAATCTAATGAACAAAATAAACTAGCAAACAAAATAGTAACAGACATAGGTAACAGAGAACAGACTGACAGCTATCAGAGGGGAGAGGGATTTGGGGGCTAGGTGAAAAAGTGAAGGAATTAAGCAAAATTAAATTTAAAAATATCATAGAAATTAAAAAATATCATAGATACAAATAACAGAGGCATGGAGGGTGGAGGGAAGTAGAGAAGAGTAAGGGGGGAGTAAATGGTGATGGAAGGAGACTTTACTTGGGGTGATGAACACACAATGCAATGTACAGATGATGTGTTATAGAATTGTACACCTGAAACCTATATAATTTTATAATTTTATTAACCAATGTGACCACAATAAATTCAATTAAAAATACTTTTTAAAAAGGTAATAGAGAATAATATGGAAAACTTGCCCTAGCAAATATCAAAGCATTCTATAAAGCTTGAATAATTCAAACCATATGGCACATAAACACCAAATAAACATAAAGAGAATCCAGAAACAGTGAAAATATACATTTATTAATTCAGTACAGTTATAATTTGTTTATTTTCCTGAAGATGTTATACTTAAAATGTTTTAAAGATAAATTAAAGCATTAAAAATTATGTAACTCATTTGTTAATTTAAGAATTATAAATATAAATATATTATTAAATTGATAAATTAAAAAATTAAAACTTGGTTGTTAAAGAATAGTAAACTCAAATATTAATTTAAAAGTCATTATCAGACGATAACTAATATTTCATCATACACTGGGATAACTAACTTCTGATTAATTAAAGATTGGGTGTGTCATATTTATTTGTGTTTATTTCTTCTCATGAAAGAGTGTTCTGTTTTTATTATACAAATATGCCAATACATCTGAATAATGGTTAATGGGGAGGAACATTATTTTGTTGAAACAAGTACATCACTTGAAACAAACACATCAGTGTGAGTCTAGAGAAAATGCAGGAAAGTTAATATGCTTTTAGGCATTAAAAAGTCTACAGTGGGAATATTATGAGCTAAAATAATGTAATATTGCCAGAGTATTTATATATTGTATACTTTCTGTTATAGGTTTTTATTAGGTAGTATTTTGGATTACTCCTAGGATTATTTTTAATGTCTTAATAGAACTACTTATTTTTATCAGAAAATAAGTTTACTATCAAATTAGTTATTTTCAGGAGAGAATATAGTTTCTACTTTTTTCTGAAAGTCAATTAGAAGATATAATTCAGTTGAAATTAAATTTGCTTCTACAGCAAAATGCTGGGAAATATCAATTTCATTAAATGAAGTATAACCATAACTGTTTTCCACACATATTTCTAGAGTCTCACAAATTTCTACTCTTCATAATTTAGATGACCACCTTTACCATTCTTTATCCTTCCTTATGGTGAATCAAAATGGAAATTTATTTTCCAAATCTTCTGCATGTGTCACAAGAAATAAATATCATAATCTCACAAAATATAGAAATTACCATAGAGACTACTCACAGAATTCATTTTTATACAAAATATACTTACTTTAATCTTCTTAATAAATTCTAGGAATTTATGTCTGCAGTATGATCAATGAGTGCCACTGTTTTATTAAAAGAAAGTTTTATAAAATCATATCATTGAAGAATAAATTTATGTCATTGGTCTATAGCAATGATTTAGACTGTAGTCAGATTAAAAAAAGCATAAGTATTCCTTTATGAAATAACTAGAGGCCCGATGCACGAGATTCGTGCAAGAGTAGGCCTTCCTTCCTTCGCTGCTGGCACCAGCTTCCCTCTGGCACCTGGGACCCAGGCTTCCCTCGCAGCCCTGGCTTCATCTGGAAGGTTGTCCAGAAGGATGTCTGGTCTAATTAGCATATTTTGCTTTTATTATTATAGATTCTTCCTGCCTTGGCCAGTATGTCTCAGTTAGGCAGCAGGGTCGATTTCCAGTCAGGGCACATACTCAGGTTGTAGGTTTAATCCTGTCTGGGAGTGTGCAGGAGGCAACCAATTGATGTTTCTCTCTCTACATTGATGTTTTTCTGTTTCTCACACCCTTCCTTTCTCTAAAAAAATTAATAAAGTAAAATAAAATAATAATAAAAATTCTTCCTGTTTCTAGGGAAAAAGCCTTCTATGAACAAGAACAACTTACTAGCATTCTAACAAGAAAGGAAAGTTGCTTAGAAAACTACCAGAAGTGACAAAAAAAAACCCAAAAAACAACACCCCCCCAAAAAAAAAAACAACCCAAAAAACCAAAACCCCTAAGGCAGAAAAATAATAGTTATGAGACTAGTAAAAGATAAAGAAACTTAGGTTTAATTTTACTTTGTATTAACTCCCAAATGTTGGTGTGAAATTATGACAAGGTTAATAGTTTTGGAAAATTACCACTATACAAAGCCCCTCCCCCAATGAAAAATGTCTTGTTATGTACCATTTATCATCATAGAGCATTTAATTCTTAAGTAATAACAATTATTAACCTATTAAATTTTAAAATGTAGATGGAGCACCAAACATCAGCAAAGTGCTATGTATCATGGATCTTACAGTTATAAAGGCCATTCAATCATTGAACACATTTTTGTTAGGTTCCACTGTATGTAAGGCTCAGTGCTTGGTGTACAGACTAGATTTATAAAATTCAGTGTGGTAGGTAGATCCTTGAAACATAATGTGATAAGGTTTCTCTGAGAGACATTGTCAAATTTTTGTAGAAATCCAGAGGAGGGAGTTATGATGGCCTATGGGAGTCAGAAAAGGCTTTACAAAGGACTTGGATGATTTGGGGCTATAGTATAAGGATGAAGATTGGTTGTTGAATGAGAGATTTACTGTCACTAAAACATAAAGTTCAGAGAGTAAGGGAAGGATGTGAAGCTGTAGAAATAGTCATGGACCAGACATAAGAGCCTGGTGTGCCAGTGATTCATTTGCATTTTATCCTGTACACCAGTTGAAAGCCATTATAGATTTTTAAAGAGGGAAGTAATCTAAAATGTTAGGTTACATTTTAGGACAATTATTTTAAGTGCACTAAGGAGAGCTACTGAAGGGAAAGAAGAGTCTGAGTGTCTAACCTGTTATATATATCTACACAGGGCCAAGGTGGGAACTAGGGAGACTAGGGAGAAGGTGGAAGAGGTGTTCACTGGCTTCTTCAGTCTAAGGAAACACCAGCATTTAACAGAATAGGAGGACATAGTTTCTGCAGATGGTTTTTTTCTTTTGTTTGGAACATATCCCCTTTTTTCTTCCTTTTCCTTGACTTTTTGTGTTGGTTTCTGCATATTAGATAAAACAATCACCTCTCTCAGTCTTGACAGAATTCACCTTTGTAGAAGAACTTCCTCAATCAGCCTGGCCAGAGCTCCTAGTTGTCTCAAAATATTTGTGATTGTCCAAACCGCCATTTTTGAACTTGGTGATTCCCAGTAATTGAGGGTGTGCCAAGACCTGTCAGTGTCCCAAAGGGGAGGATCACAGTAAGCACCTAGATTCAGGCTGATTAGAAGCTGGATGCTCAAGCAGCAGCAGGGAAAGTATGTAGTTAACCCCCACTCCAGGATGAAAATGGGGGATGGGCAATTCTGCCTGTTCCCTCTGTTATGGACCCAGTTATACAGCCACTGAGGGGCACCCCTGAGCTTGTTAAAAACATAGTGTTGTGGAGTGAACGCGAGTGAACGACCACTGGAGTCCAGACCAAATTAAAATTTAGGGAATCTTTATTAGCTGGCCGGCTGGCTGACTGGCCGGCAACTGCTCTGCCTTTCTCCACACAGGGAGTCCAGAGAGCAGCCCTGACCCTTTGTGCAGGATCACTTTTAAGCACATTAACCACATCCTGTTTTTGCAGAGCAAGCAACCTAAGACAAAACAGTTTTTCCTAAGCACCGTCAGAGTCATGCCATTGACGACCATGTTATTCATAGGGTCATCCTGTTCTTCAGAAAGCTGACAGTGATCTATGAAAGAAGGCCTACTTGCTGGGAAGGGGCCATGAGACCGTATCTCAAGGCCTGGCCTGGTGTCAGCACTGACAACTCTATCTGGGGCATAGTCCACGGCCTCTCTGGAATGCGAGTAGTAAGCATGCTCAAGAATTCCCACTCTCTAACAATAGGAGCGCAAATTCCTGGAGCACCATGCTGTTCTTTGCTAGTCCTAAAAAACCATGCACTGGATGAGGGGAAGGACATAGCTTTTATTACTTACACAGAGGAAGACCCGATTGCAGCCGGTTGGGTGAGTTTCTGCACTTGGCCATGGTTGGGCTAGGGCAGTGGTCGGCAAACTCATTAGTCAACGGAGCGGCAAACTGCGGCTCGCAAGCCAAATGTGGCTCGCGAGCCGCAGTTTGCCGACCACTGGGCTAGGGACTTACCTAGCAGAGGGAAGGGGGAAGAAGCCGTGCTGGGAATAGACTATGTGCAGGCCAAGGACCAACAGAGAGTCTGGTGAGGCTTGTTAGCTGTCAAGGACAGGGGAAACACCTGGGTCTCTACTGTCTCCTTGTGGCTGCTGGCCAGGTGGATACCATTCCACTGATTGGGAGGGGAAATCAGGCTATATCTTTGCTTAACCCCATATAGAGTACTGTGGGACTTGTGAATGCAAAGCCAGTGTCTATCAGAGCCAGGCAATCTGGGAGCCCATCCTTCAGCAACAGCCATAAAAGCTAGGAAGCCAGATGTGTGCAAAAGCTCCTTCCAGGGAAATACTGGGAACTTGCTTTTATTATTTTGGAAGACTAGGGAGAAGGTGGAAGAGGTGTTTACTGGATTCTTCAGTCTATGGGGAGGATCACAGCCAGACCCTAGATTTATGCTAAATCAGAAGCCTGGACCTCAGGCAGATAAAGCCCTTTCAGGGAGAGTAGGGGATGGGTGTTTCTGCCTACTTCTTCTACACTGAAGTGTGAGAAGAACAATAACCATGGCCAGTGTTCACACACAGGTTAAGAACTGCTTCTTTGTTTGCTGCATTATAGTGTTGTGGATCTCATGGATAAAGCTCCACTGGCTTTCAGAGATGGGTATTTTGGGGGCCCATACATCAGATGAGAGTCTTAAAAATTGGGATGCTATATGTGGGGTCCAGACCCATTGCTCCTCAGAAAGAAACAGGAAGTTGGAGGTTCCTCCCCTATTATATGGCACTGTGCCAGGGATAGGGTTTGCAGCAAGAGTGTGTCTCAACCTTTTCTACCCATTAGTATGTGCATATTTTCTCATTTGCCCAAGGTGTAGTTGTTGCTAAACTAAGCTCTGGATCTCTTTCAGATGAAATTGCTTGCTTTGTAGCTGTATATTCAGTGCATCCATAGGACAGTAGTAGCTCAGGAACCTCTTGTCATCCTTTCTCTTTTCTCTATTATTTTATCCATCCAGGTTAATTGGTACCTTGATGTAGTTTTAATTTGTCTTTTCATAATGACTAAAATATTGGACATTTTTAATGTGCTAACTCAATTTTTGTATACCCTCTTTTATGAAGGGCCTTTTGTCATACTCTTTTGTAGTTCTTTATATATTCTGAATTTTGTAGTTCTTTATATAGTCTTTTCTTATGTATATATATCGCAATATCTTCTGCTCTGTAGACTAAATTCTTACTCTTTTAAAGGTGTCTTTTGATGAACAGAACTTAAAATGGTTTTCTGTGGCCTGTTTAAGAAAACCATCTTTGCCTTCTTCATAGTAATGCAGATTCTTCAGTGTTCTTCGCTAGAATTTTTATTGATTTACTTTTACATTTATATGTGTAAATCATATTGAATTTACTTTTATGTATGATGTGAGTAGAAGTCAAGATTAATTTTTTCCATATAGATATCTAATTCACCCAGCACTTTTTTAAAAAATAAAATGGGCCCCTATCACAAAGCACAATATTAGAACATTTGGAAGGACTAAATTTCATTCATCTTTGCTTCTAGCCCACAGTGAGCTTTCACCAGATGGACAAATGCACAAGGATGGTAATTGCCCATCGACCCCAAATTTCAGCCAATGGCAAGCATTGCTAGTTAACAATGTCACTTTTCCATCCCTCACATAGACCTAAGAAAATGGCACTAAAGGTTTTTGACCTTGGCTATGCATTAGAAGCACCTGAGAGCTTCTAAAAATCACAATGCCCGGGCCATGCAGCACAGCAATTTAATCATAGCCTCTAGGGGTGGAGCACAGACATCAGTATTTTTATCACTGCCCAGGTGATTGCAGTGTGCATCCAAGAGTCAGAATCCTTGCTCTACCCCTAGCCACTCAGTGTGGTATCTGGATCAGCAGCACCAGCATCACTTGGGAGCTGGTTAGAAATGTAGACCCTCAGTTTCCACCCCAGACTCCCTGAATTGGTATTTGCATATTAACTAGATCCCAAGTGATTTAAATACACATTAAAGTTTGACAAGTACCACAGCTGCTTCTATCGCTTCATTCTCAATTTTATGTGTGGTAGGCTGAATATTGGCCCCAAATATGTCCACATCCTAATGCCCAAAACATGTGAATATAGTACCTTACTTGGCAAAGGAGATGTTGCAGATGTGACTTAAAATGGAGAAAATATTCTGGATTACCAAGGTGGGCCCATTGCAAAAGGGTGGAAGGTAGGTCAGAGAGGGAGAGGGAATGATAGAAGCAGAGTCTGAGTGATGTGGGTCCTGAGCCAAGGAATGCAGGCAGCCTTCAGAGGCTGGAAAAGACAAGGAAAGAACTTCTCCATAAGGACCACAGCCCTACTAACCCATTTTAGACTTTTGATCTCCAGAACTATAATATAATAAATTTGTGTTGTTTAATAGTGGTAATTGACCATGTCTATGTGAGGCAGCTTCCATAAAATCCCAAAGTAGGGGGTTCAGGCTGCAAACACATCCACACCCAGGAGGGTGATGCACCTCAACTCCATGGAGGTAGAAACTCCTTTATCATTTCTTTTAATAAAATGGTAAGCTAAGTAAATGTTTCTCTGAGCAAATTAATTGAGTCCAAGTAGCAGGGTTGTTCAATCTACAGCCAGTTGGTTGGAAGCAAAGATGACAGCCTGGGCTTGTAACTGGCATCTGAAGTGTGTGTGTGTGTGTGTGTGTGTGTGTGTGTGTGTGTGTGTGTGTGTGTGTGTCAATCTTATGGGACTGAGCCCTTAGCCTGTGGAATCTGATGATATCTCTGGGTAGATAGTATCAACATTGAATTGAATTCTTAGACACTTTCCTGTGTCTGAGAATTGCTTTTTGGTGTGGGGAAAACCTTCTCACATTTGGTGACTAAAGTGTCAAAAGTGAAGTGTTTGTGGGAGTAGTAAAGGAGAATCATAGTTTTTCCTTATTTCAACCAGCTAGACCTTGAAGGTGTTAAGTGATGCAGTGTTGACAGAGAAGGAAAACAGGGAATTTAATATATATAAGAAGAGAACGCTATGAATGTTAGTTACTTTAAATAAAATTAATTTGGAAAATTCAAAAAGGTATATAGGTTAATTAAAACATAATAAATGAAATGAAAGCACAGAAACTTGCAAAACTATCAAATATTTTGCAATCTTTTGACATTCAGAATAGAGAAAGCCAAAAACAGTAGGATATTGACCCAATTAACTTAAGGTTTCAGCAAAGGTCCATGTTCTACCTCTGTTTGTTCTAGTTGTTAAATGCTCACCTTGCAATTAAGAAAATAATGATTAAGGTGAGAGCAACACATGATCTTGTTAACTCCAGCTTTGGAAAGATAAAAGAGGGGTTTGAAAGGGTTTGTGCTACAGTTAAAGGTTCAGGTCATAAGGAGAAAGCATTGGCATCATGACATTGTCTTGATTGTTCTACCAACTGCCATTCCATGGAAAGGATTTTGAACTGTCGAGCTCGTCCTGCTGATGTTCTGTGTAAATTGCTTTGGGTTTTAATCAAGAGAGCAAAAACAGATCCAGAGACAGAGAAACATTGATCAGACCATCAAACCTCAGAGGGAAGGTAGGGGAGGGTGGGGGTAAGGGGGAGAGATCAACCAAAGGACGTGTATGCTTGCATATAAGCCTAACCAATGGACACAGACAACAGGGGGGTGAGGGCATGAGTGGGGGGGGCGTTGGGGGGCGATAGGGGGATAATCAATAAAGAAAATTTTTAAAAAGCTGGAAATGCTCTCCCTGTCCCTTGCTATTACTCAGAAGAGTTGAGCCCAGTCAGAACTCATAGAAGCAAAATACAGTAAAAAATTGGCACTTGATTGATTTTTGATCCCCAAATGAATGAATAATAGCGTGATCACATTAGAATTGACACCAAATGACGCAAGCAAAGCTAGTGTTGAGATGTCACACAAACACTAAACTGACTGTATAGTTTAATGTACAATCTTGATGATGTTGAATTTATTGACCGGACTTCTGATTTTCTCTACAAACAAGTCATTTAACAGTTCAACAACCATGTAATAAGCACTTTTGTGTATCAGACATTAAACCAAGAGGCAAGAATAGATATGGTTAAACCCTGCCTTCAAGAATGTTCCAGGTATCTATTGCTACAAAATATATCACTCCAAAATTAATAGCTTAAAACAAAAGGCATTTTATCACAACTTTTTCTAATTTGCTGCTCTAATTGGGTATGTATTTCTACCTTGTCTTCCAAATCGCTGATTCTACCCTCTGCTTCATCCAATCTACTTTTAATGCCTTCCAGTGTGTTCTTGATGTTAGATATATCATTCTTCATTTCTGTCTGGGTTTTGTTCATGGCCTCTATGTCCTCTTTCATGCTCTTGTAATTTGCAATAAGTTCCTTAAGCATCTTTATAACCATTGCTTTGAAGTCTATGTCTGAGAGTTTGCTTTCATTTAGTTCTTTTTCTGGAGTTTCCTTCTTTTCCTTCATTTGGGGGTTGTTTCTTTGTATTCCCATTTTAGCTGTCTCTCTGTATTTTCTTCTATATGTTAGATAGAACTGTTATGCCCTGCCCTCTAATCTTTGTGGGGTGGCCTTATGAAGGAAGTGTCTTGAGGAGTCCAGTGGTGCAGTTTCTTTGTTCACCTGAGCTGAATGTTCTAGGAATGCCCATTCTGTGCATTATTTGGGCTCTCCTGTTGTAATTGGGACTGGAATGTTGATGTCCAGTTCGTGAGAGGGATCTCCTCTCTGACTTGCTGCCAGTGAGGTTTAACCCCCATGTCATCGTGGCAGCTGTTATACAGGTTCTATCAGGTCAGAACAAGACACAACAGGGCCAAACCAAAAATATCACGAAAATAAAGCTACTCAATGCTACAACAGGAAATACTGAGAAGGAAAAAGAAGAGAAAGCAAAGCAAGGGAAAAATAAAAATAATGCTAAAAGACACACAATCAAAGTTTTAGAGGGGATATAAAGAAGAAAGGAGAAAGAAGAAGATGGAAAAATGGTTATATGGAAACTAGAGGCCTGGTGCACAAAATTCTTGCATGGGGGTGTGTGTCCCTCAGCCCAGCCTGCACCCTCTCCAATCTGGGACCCCTCAAGGGATGTCCGACTGCCCGTTTAGGTCTGATAGGACACACACATTTAACCAAGAGGCAAGAATAGATATGGTTAAAAACCCCCCCACCCCCCCCCCCCACACACACACTGGAAAACCTTTGGGTCTGCTATTTGTGGAGCTCCTTGGATTTTGCTCTGTTGTTGAATCTGGTCCCTTGGTGTGTCTATCCTAGGCCTGCTGGAAGCTTCTCTGGTGCAGGTCAATATGAGTTATTGTCCCTTTCTGGCCCAGGGCAACTTGATTGAGGTCTGAGGGGTTGAAGCCCTTAGTAGTCCAGTGGTTGGGGACTCCTTAGCCCAGAGGCTGGGTCTTCCTTGTGTCTCACACCTTGACTGTCCCTTTTGTAAGCTGTTTTCCCTTTCTCTATGGTGTTGAGCTTTGCAGGGGTATCCTGGTCTTGGCTGGCCAGGATAGTTTGATCAGACTCCTGTTGGGTGTGGTGCCAGTGGCTTGTGGGGGAGGGGGCAGGCACTTCCTCTCCTTCTAATGCCTCACCTCTGTCTGGTTTGCTGGCACCTCCTCTCTGTTACCTGCAGGGGCACAGATTTTCTGCCCTGGAGTGTTCCCCCTTGCCTCAGGGTGCTGCAGGTCAGGTCAAAAGCAGCTGTTTCACCAGTGGGAAAAAGGAGATTTCCCTTGTGTTCTATGTGGGCACCGCTGATCTCCTTCCTGGACCTACTGTCCAGTCCCCTTTTTGCTCACCTGCAGGAGTTCCTTCAAGTAATAGAGGGCCCTCGAGATTTAATGTTAAGTGTGTCCTTCAGACCCCTCCAATGTAGGTTGGCCCTGAGCTCCACTGCATGGTCCTCCCCACTGGTCAGAGGAGCTTTCCAGGCTGCAGGATGGCAGAGGGCTAGTGCTACTCTATCCAGAGACTTCAGCCCCAGGCTCCCACTGCTGTACCACTTTGCAGTCTCCACAGACAGTGAGTGCCCTTGAGGCTTCCTCTCTCAGCCCCAGGCCCTCCTCTCTCACCTACATATCTGCAGCTTCTTCAGTCTCCTCAGGTCCTCAGTTTAATAGTTCCAGGTCAGGGAGGCTACATCCACCTCCCAGCCTTCAGCTCAATTCCTGCCCCCAAGCCCTGGTGGTGGAACCGAGCAGCTGGGCTCTTGGACGGTGGTGGCAGCACAGTAGTGGTGGCAGTGGTTGAGTACATGGCAGGGGCAAGAGCCCTGCTGGGTCAGTAGTGGTTGCCTAGAGGTGGTACAGTGTCTAGGCTGGGTTCCATTGGGCGCATGGGTTCAGGCTGGGTGTGTGCCAGGCGCGCAGAGGCCCCATGGGTATCTGTTACAGGCATGTGGGTCTGGGTTGTGACCTCTGTGGGACCAAGGCGGGGTGCATACAGATGGTGGTGAGGCTTGGCACCTTGCCACTGCTGCTCCCCGCAGCCTCCTCCCAAAGAGGACCTTGTAAACCTTTCAAGGTGGCATGCTCTCCAAGCCGGAGCTGTGCCCAGGGAGTGGCTGTGGCAGTAGCAGAGGCTCTTTATGCCCATAGCAAGGGGTCCTGTGGCTGTCAGCTGCAGATGCATGGGGTCCTGCTGCTGTTCCCTTAGGTCCATGGCCAGGTGTTGTCTGTGGCAGGTGAGCTCGGGCTCTTTCTGCTGCTGCTGCTGCTGTGTACTTAGATGCGTGAACCTGGGGTTGTGTCCTTGGGGCACTCTCACATGTATTCAGGACCAACTGTGGCTAGTCTGGGTGGTGGCAAGGTTGGGCACCTACCCACTGCTGCTCCCCGCCGCATCCTCCCAAGGAGGACCTTGTAAACCCTTTAAGATGGCTCGCTTTCCAAGCCAGAGCCAGCCGGGGAGTGCCTGTGGGGGCAGCAGGGGCTCTTTGGCCAGGGGAGCCTGCACCACCCCCCAAAGCTTCTGCATGAGAGTACTGTCTCTCTCTCTCTCTCTCTCTCTCTCTCTCTCTCTCTCTCTCTCTCCTTCTCAATTCCTCACTTCCATTGTCCCTCTCTCTAGTCCTGTCGGCCACCATGTGCTGAAGTCCAATTTGTCCATTTATTCACTTTAAAAAAATTTTTTTTATTGATTTTAGAGAGAAGAAGGGAGGGGGAGAGAGAGAACTATCAACAATGAAAGAGAATCATTGATGGGTTGCCTCATGCACACCCCCTACTGGAGATGGAGCTCTCAACCTGGGCATGTGCCCTGACCAGATATCGAACTGTGACCTTCTGGTTCATGGGTCCATGCTCAACCGCTAATCCACACCAGCCAGGCAGCATTTATTCACTTTAACCCAGAAGTTAAGCAGTATATCATCAGATTAGAATTTATAATCTTAATGTTAGGAACCCCCCTCCCCTCTGCTTCCAGAGCAAGGACAATGGGCCAGGTACAGAAACTCACTGGGGAAGAAAACTCCAGATGCCTAGCAAGGGACAAAACTGGGAAAACAAGAACCTCACCCCCAGGGTAACCTTTCCTCCCATAGCATATCACTGGTCATGCAGTTTACACCCCCTGACTTTTTCCTCCCTAAAGATAACATCTAGGCCTCAGAAAAGTAGCAAAACCAGACAAGTGATGCCGTGGCTGCCTCAGGACCAGCTTTTACCTCCCAAGTCACTCAACAGGTTTCCTCAGCCTTGGGTATCACATACAAATTCCACTCAGCACACCACTCCCAATCTTCAGGGAAAATAGAAAATGAACCATTCCCTAAAGAAAAATATAGGCAATCTATGTCAGGAGACTCATCTGCATTGGAATCAGATGCTGCCAATCGCCCTGCTCAGGATTAGAGTAGCTCCCTGAAGGGGGTTGGTTTGAGTCCCTATGAAATAACATATGGGTGACCCTTTCAGGCTGCTATAGGAACAGATGCATATGTAGATCATGATGTTAAAAATTAAGAATTATATGCAGCATCTTTACCAGGTGTTCTAGTTATTGTCTTTCAGTATCTACAATATAAACTATTCTGACAATGTCACCCTCCCTTATAGAAATGGACATACTAAGTTGCTGGCTGGTTGGTTTCTGATATGTGGGGTAACTGTTTATTTATATAACTCTGCCAACAGCACCAGGAGGCCTTGTTCCTTAGGATGACTGGTAGAAGACAGAGACCTTCAGCCTGATTCCATAAAAATAATTACTAACAAATAGAGGAGGGAAATGTTAGGACTATAGGGCAATAAGATCTTTAATGGCCATTTGTAAGCTTTCTGCCTCAGGAGAACAAAGACCAGAAAAAATAACTTGGTGGACACTTGGAATCAAACCATATAAGAAATTGAAACTGTCCTGAAGACACCTGATTGCATACCTGCATTCCATCTGTATTCCAAGTCCACCCATTCAGCCCCCAACCCACTGATGAAAGAGCTTCCTGCCAGTGACTGCATAAGGATGAAACTCCAGCTCTTGGGGGCAGCCATCATCAACCCAATGTTCCCTTGGCTCAGTGCTTAATGTCCCTTTCTTTAAATAAATTCATTTTTTCTTTATCCACTGTCTGAGATGACTATTTATTCTGCCCACATACCACCTTGATAACTTTTCATTTAAAACTTCACTTTGGGAGGAGAAACCAAGATGGCGGCATAGGTAAGCACCTAAACTGCTGCCTCGCACACAATTTCAAAACTACAACTAAAAGACAGAACGGACACCATCCAGAACCACAGGAAAGCTGGCTGAGTGAAAATTCTACAACTAGAAGGAAAGAGAAAAGCTCACAGAGAATTGGAGGTATGGCAAAGGGTCTTTGTGTGCGCAGAAAGGAAGGGCGGCTGAGAGCCTGGCTGACTTTCTCTGGTGGAAGGGGGAAGGAAGCCCCCGACCGCACTGAACCCCAGTTCTGACTGCACTGAACCCCAGCCCCAGACAAAACCCTGTGGACCCAGGCTCATACAGGGGGAGTCTGGACTGTCAGGTAGAGAGAAAGGCACCCAGAGACTCGGAGACCCGGGGGAGACCCGGGGGAGCCCCGGCAGGCAGGGGTCTGGAGGCGTGCACGCAAGTGTACACAAAGGCTGCGGAGGTTGCCACAGGCTTTCCCTAGCAGAAGGGAGTCCGAAGCTCCTGACTGCACTGAACCTCAGTTCTGACTGCACTGAACCCCAGTTCCAGGCGAGCCCCTGGGGACCCACACTCTTGTGGGGGAAATCTGGACTCTCGGGCGGAGACTCGGGAGCCGGGGAAGGCAGAGGTCTGGATGCAGGCGCGTGCGCAAGGGCAAGGCTGACTGGAAGCCAAGACTGTCTGCTCCGCCCTGAGACTCCACCCCATCCAAGCTGAGCACAGAGGCTATTGCAATTTGGCAAGTCTAATCCTATAAGACTGTCTCCAGCACCGAACTTCTCCCAGCGTAGACACAGCTGGTCCTTACAGCCAATTGGCCCGGAGGTCAATTCCTCCCAGTGATACCAACAACAATCAAGACTTAACTACAACAAGGCTGTACACACAGTCCACAAAGGGGTGCACCAAGAGTGTCCACCTCAGGTTAACTGGGGAGGCCGACGCACTGGGCCCTATAGGAAACCTAGCACAGAAATCTACCCTACCAACTCAGGGAATCAGTGAAAATGCGGCATCAAAGAAACAGATCACAAATGAAAGAAATGGAGGAAAACAAATGACTGGATATAGAATTCAAAACCACGGTTATAAGGCTTTTCAAGAATTTCCTAGAAAAGGCCGATAAATTTAGCGAGACCCTCGAGGATATGAAAAAGGACCAACTAGAAATTAAACATACACTGACTGAAATAAAAAATATTATACAGAGACCTAACAACAGACTAAAGGAACACAAGAATCAAGTCAAAGAATTGAAATACAAAGAAGCAAAAAACACTCAACCGAAAAAGCAAAAAGAAAAAAAAATCCAAAAAGTTGAAGATAGTGTAAGAAGCCTCTGGGACAACTTCAAGCGTACCAACATCAGAATTATGGGGGTGCCAGAAGAAGAGAGAAAGCAAGATACTGAAAACCTATTTGAAGAAATAATGACTCAAAACTTCCCCCACCTGGTGAAAGAAATAGACTTACAAGTCCAGGAAGTACACAGAACCCCAAACAAAAGGAATCCAAAGAGGACCACACCAAGACACATCATAATTAAAATGCCAAGAGCAAAAGACAAAGAGAGAATCTTAAAAGCAGCAAGAGAAAAACAGTTAATTATCTACAAGGGAGCACCCATATGATTGTCAGCTGATTTCTCAACAGAAGCTATGCAGGCCAGACGGGAGTGGCAAGAAATTTTCAAAGTGATGAATAGCAAGAACCTACAACCAAGATTACTCTACCCAGCAAAGCTATCATTCAGAATTGAAGGTCAGATAAAGAGCTTCACAGATAAGAAAAAGCTAAAGGAGTTCATCACCACCAAACCAGTATTATATGAAATGCTGAAAGGTATTCTTAAAGAAGAGGAAGAAGAAAAAAAGTAAAGATAAAAATTATGAACAACAAATACATATCTATCAACAAGTGAACCTAAAAATCAAGTGAATTAAAAACCTGAGGAACAGAATAATCTGGTGAATATAATAGAATCAGGGGCATAGAAAGGGAGTGGACTGATAATTCTCAGGGGGAAAAGGGTATGGGGGGGTTCAGGAAGAGACTGAACAAAAATCATACACCTATGGATGAGGACAGTGGTGGGGAGGTAAGGGCAGAAGGTGGGGTGGGAACCGGGTGGAGGGGAGCTATGGGGGGAAAAAGGAGAAACAATTGTAATAATCTGAATAAAGATTTATTTAAAAAAAGTAAAAAAATAAAACTTCACTTTGGTTACCTCTAGGATATAAAATTCCTGATGGAATTGTTTGCTAAAAAGTGGCTTATTATCCTGGTTTGTATGGCTCATCCTATCATCAATTACCAATGTTGTAGCTGGACCAGCCCTTGTAGTTCTTATGACTGCAAGATTCCCTTCAGTAGTAACCAGCAGAAAACTTTGAAATGATACAGGTTTTGTTACTTAACTAGACCTGGAAATTCAACAGAACATCTGGGACCACAAAGCAAGGTCTAGAGCTCATAGGATCCTGAAATTCTGCTTTTATTGGGTGGAGGCTAGGGGGCTAGGGTTTCACCTGGCCCACCCTTTATTGGTTAATTTAAAACATAGAAGCAGGAATTTAAAGCACAGGAAGAGAAAAAACAAAAAAAACAAAAGCAAGTAGCCCAAGTGGTCACTTACTGCAATTAACCAAGGTCTCTAAAACAAGAGATGCAGTGGGGAAGGCAGCCTGGCTCCATGTGGCTTGTAGTGTTTATTGGAAACAGCTGTCTTTGAAGTGGATGCCCTGGCAATCAAAGCTTAAATCAGGCCCATGCATTACAGTAAGCCCTTGATTTTGCTGACCTCAATTTAACAGATTTCTAGTCCCTATGTCATATGTGAAAATTAACACTCTGTTAATTTTAAAATGCTTTTAACCCAAGATTTGCTTATAATCAAATTAACAAATTATTTGTCATTATTAACTCACTGTTATTTTAAACAACTTTTAGTGAATAGGCCATATGTTGGAAAAAAACACTATAATATTTTTTCCAACATAAATATTACATATCTACAACTAATGTCTACATACTTAAATCCAAGAGTCACTGTTCGTAAACAGTGTCAGGCGAATGATCAGCACATGATCACATCACATCACATCATGCCCAATAATTGGTTCTGTAGTCACATGGTGTGAGTCTCTGCAGCTGTTTGAACACCTGCTAGCAGATGATCCCACATGCAAGTGGTCGGCAAACTCATTAGTCAACAGAGCCAAATATCAACAGTACAACGATTGAAATTTCTTTTGTGAGCCAAATTTTTTAAACTTAAACTTCTTCTAACGCCACTTCTTCAAAATAGACTCGCCCAGGCCATGGTATTTTGTGGAAGAGGGGTCAAAGAGCCGCATGTGGCTCCAGAGCTGCAGTTTGCCGACCACTGCTGACCAAGCCATACCCAAGTCATGTGCATTTAATTGTGGTGATTTAATTGAATGCACGCTTTTACTAGAGTTAGACCTATTCAGTATAAATTTAAAATTACAGTAATACACTTAGAAATCTTTTCTGTGAAATTAAACTTTTCATACATAGTTATAATTACACAAATACATTTACATATGTGAAAACAGGTAAACTAACTAATTTGTCAAATTTTTAACATACCCATTCAGAAAACCTGCTTTACTATATAACGGACTTTCAGCTTTAATAGACACCCCCTCACTTGAATTAGTCCACTATATCGAGGTTTTACTATACAAGGAAAGATAAAAGCAGTAATTGTCAGGGCTTGCACTACTTATCCACACATGATGGATCTTATAATATTCGTAATGTTGGTTTAATTTTGTAAACAATGTTTTGCAAATGCATGGTTGGATCCTATGAGAGACTGTTATCAGCTTTTGAGACTTTGAGCCCTTTCTTCAAACTAACTGCACACTGAATCACACCTGTAAGAGAGACTCCAGAGGGCTGCCCTGCCTGTGGTGGGGGTCAGCCCAAGCCCCGCAGCATGAGGTGCTTCTATCAAAGCACAGTGGGAAAACCACGTCTCCCAGACCTAACTACCATAAAGATGGTCCTCAGATAGAGAACCATGCAGATTATGTAATCACACATTGAATTTGGTTCTTGTGAATGGACTTGTCAACCAGAGAAGTCTATAACATCAGTTCAGAGTAACATATCTCCGTCCTAGAAATCAATCACCTGTTACTGTATAAAATGTCTTTGTTTCATTCTCTTGGCTCTTCTGCTGCCACTCCCCTCCCCCTTTTAGATCCATGTCTATTTTGGGGGAAGAGAGGGGAAATAAAGATTCAATGAGTTTAATTTAGGTGCTTCTGAGACATTCAAAAGGAGAGGACAGATTGGCAACCATAGATATGGGTATGGAGCTCAGAAGAGAGATGCTAGTGGAAGCTGAGGGTGTGGCCAGAGAGGGAACATGGGGAGAGTGCCTAGGATTGAGCTTGAGAAAGTCAGCTGTCAAGGCTGGGTAGAGGGAAATGAGTGTGTAATAAGGGGGAAAAGTGTTTCCTGAAGTGGAGAAAAGCTAGGAGAGCACGGGATGGTGCACATCAGATGAGGATAGTATTTCAAGGAGAAATAGATCCAGTATTGAATGCTTCTGAGAATGCAAAGGAAATGAAGTTTTAAAATGTCCACAAGATTTAGTAGCATGATGGTGGTATGTTATCTCCAGAATTAAGTTTTCTATTCTTTCTGATACTTCTTTAACACTGAAAACTCCTGAAGAGCAGACACCTTGAATAGATCTCCACATCCTCCTATATTGCTTTTTAGTTAAGAAATGCCCAATAAATATTGGCTATTTTGTGAACTTAATGATATACTTGAAGACTTCATTCAAAAAGTATTTGTTTTGGGGTGTGGTGGTGATAGAATTGTTCTATATCCTGATTGTGTTGCGGTTACATGTGTTAAAACTCCTAGAACTGTACACCTCAAAAGAGTCCATTTTATTGCATCAAAATTTAAAACATTTAAAAATAGGAATGATATAATTCTTTTTCTTACATGATGGTGAGCTCTTAGGTATTTATGGTAAAGCGATTCTTTAAATCTTATATGTAGTTCCTAAATGGGCCTTTGTATTTATACAAGACAATAAAATACTGCATATTGAATAAAAATAACTAAAGTTTTAAATAAAGTATTTGAGAGATATACAGAAAAGTGCTGATAGAAAATTAATGAAAATGCATATGTAATTTAAGCTGATCCTAAAAGAAAAGAAAAAAGAAAACCATAACAAAATCTCTATTGTCTCATTTTTTTAACAGACGGGAATGGGTCACTTGCGTGTTGCAAAAGATGGGCTTCGCCTGGAAGGGGAATCAGAATTTTTATTTCCATTGTATGCCAAAGAAATACACTCCAGAGTGGTAAGATAATGATGAAACATTTAAATCATTTGTGTTTTATGAAAAACAAATAATGATTAAGCACAGAAATTTCTGAGGAGAGTTTTTAAAATGTATACATGTATATACATTCACGATACACTCTTTATTAATGGATTTGCTCTAAGGCTGTAGAACTTATTTCTAATACTAGAGGCCCAGTGCATGAATTCTTGCACCAGTGGAGTCCCTCAGCCTGGCCTGTAGGATTGGACTGAAACCAGCACTCCGACATCCCCCAAGGGGTCCCAGGTTGCGAGAGGGCACAGGCCAGGCCCAGGGACCCCACTGGTGCAGGGCCAGGGAGGGATGCAGGATATTTACATTACGATTCATAACAGTAGCAAAATTACAGTTATGAAGTAGCAACGAAAATAATTTTATGGTTGGGGGTCACCACAACATGAGGAACTGTATTAAAGGGTCGAGACATTAGAAAGGTTGAGAACCACTGGTTTAGAAGATAAAAGCACAGACAAAACTAAACCAAAACAACTATGAAACTGCAGCTGTCCCTCCCCCCAGCACTGTGCTGCTTGGGGCACCTTCCACCTTTCATGGTGCAGCCTTTTGCAGCTGTGGTCTTGGGTCCAGATTCCCCAGCAATGAGCAGCCCTGTGACCTTTTTCTTTTCACAGCTGGATGTTATGCCTGTCGCCAATGGACATGGCTTTGGTGCAACACAGCTTCCTCTTTACCTTCTTAGCCTGCTGGCCAGTTGCCCATCTCAAACCCATGTCCCCATTTCTACCAGTCTCCAGGCATCCTCTGTCCTTTATTGTTGTAAATTGTCTCTCCAGCTGTGTCTAATTTGTTAATTCTGGGTGGATGTTCTCTGATTTAGTTGTATTTCCAGTCTGGCTTTAGGATGAGATTCACAACATGTCTACCTACTATTGACCAAAAGCCTTACTGAAAACATAAACTGTCAATTAATATATATAAGATGTTTTATATGCTGTATTCTTACAATAAAGTAAGCTAGAAAAAATTATAAGAAATAAAAGACATGTTTACAGTATTTATTGAAAAAAATCTGCATATAATTGACCCTCACAGTTCATATCCATGTTGTTTAAGGATCAACTGTGTTAATAATAGACAAAGTAGATTTCAGAGCAAGAGATAAAGATCTCAGACCTACTGAGGGTCATTTCAAATGACATAGGAGTAAATTCATCAACATTTATGTAGCTTAATACTATAACTAATATTTGAGCTTCAAAATACCTGAAGCAAAAGCTGATAGAACTGCAAGAAAAAAAGAATTATTGAAATTTATAGTCATAGATTTCAGCATGCCTCACTCAATAACTGATATAACAAACCCATAGAAAATCAATAAGGATATAGGAGATTTGAACAAACTGTCTACCTATTTGATATAACTAACATTTACATAGTACTTCCACCAGTAGCTGACTACAAGTTATTTTCAAATGCACAAGGAATATTTATTAAGGTTATTTTTTGGATTATAAAACAAATCTAAATAAATATATAAGTATTCAAATTATACAACATATGTTATCTGACCATAATTAATGTAATAAAACAATAATAACACAAAAATATCTGAATATTTCCCAAATATTTGGAAATTAAATAAAACATTTATACATAACACATGGGTCAGAGAAGAAATCAAGTAGAAATTAAAGAGTATTTTTAACTAATTAAAAATTTAAAAAATAATTTATTAAATTTGGGAGTATGTAGTTAAAGCTGTACTTAGAGGAAAACTTATAGTACCAAGTGCCTATATTTAAAAAAAAAGAACATCAATAACTTCTGCATATGCCTTGAGAAGTTAGGAAAAAAAGAGCAAATTAAACCAAACATAAGAGAATAAATAAAAGAATAAAAGGCAGAACTTTTAAAAAAAGAAAACAAAAGCAATAGAGAAACCAGTGAAACAAAAAACCAAAAGATCAGCCTCTAACTAGATTAATCATTAAAAAGAGAGGACGCAAATAGCTAATGTCAGAATTTGTAGAGGGGACACCACCAATGACCCTCCAGACATTCAAAGAATGGTAAGGTGATATTATGAATAACTTTATGACAACAAATATATTTTTTCCACAGACTATTTGGCAGATTTTCTAACATACACATGCTATCTCAATGACCAACTAAGCCTCTGCCATTCTCATATTAGGTTCAAATTTGAAGTACTAGTTTAATTATATCTATATATGAAGTGACCAAAGGGGATAAAAGCAAAGTTATTGAGAACTATTATGTCTGTTGTGATCTATATTTGGGCCTTACCAACACATTCTTAAATTTTTAATGGTCTTTTTATGCATCTCTCTCATAACTCCTTATCTAAATCACACACTCTGGAGAAAAGGTATTATGTCCTATGGCTCTTTTATCTACATCCTAAGTCTAAATATAGTGTTGAATGATACCTTGTTTTTGCCTAATAAATACAATCAGAATTCAATTCAGATGAATGGAAAAATTCAATGTTTACTTTCTACCTTTCCATCATTCTACTAATGGCATGCAATTTGTCTACAGGATATCGCTAGCTAATTATGAAAACTGAAAAACTCATTCACAATCTTTAGCTCTCAGCTTCCTCACCTAGAAAATGGAAATGCCCCACATTTCACAATAAACACTGCAGTTTTTTAAAAAATGTTCTTTTTGATTATTTGAATGGGCTTATAAAATGTAGATTAAAGTGCAAGTGCAATTCAATGTAAGAGCTTTTGTTAAGTAATAGAGGAACTATTTTTTATCATTTTGTTGTTAATATTGTTACAGAGCAATTTCTGCTTTATATCCTAACAGAAAACATAGCTAGTAGTGATATACACTAATTAGAACTTGTATTCTCACATAACTAGAAGCTAGAAGGGGTAGCTCAGACACCAGTTCACACTCACCAATGTTGATGCCATCTTCCTGTCTTCCTCATGGTCACTAGATATCAGCTAGGCAATATTCAAGGCATGTGGCCAAGGAAATGTGTCAATGCATGCATCCTTTTAATCAGAAAAGCAAAAACCTGCCTAAACCCCCTAGCTCAAAATTGTGTCACTTGGGTGCCCCTAGTTGCAAGACAGGCTGAGAAAGCAATTAGCTTTTCCAACATCTGCAGTGGAAGGCAGAAAAATAAAAGGGTTTGAGAGTGCCCATTGGATCAGACAGCCCTAGTGGTTCCCAGATAGCTTATTTTGTCTAGGCACAGGAATAGACCTCACAGCTCCTCCCACTCGAGGGGAATGATAGAAAACAGCATGGAAGTCAACATCTAAAGATTGGTTGTGTTGTGGAACTGTCACTTGCTAGCTGTGACTTTCAGTGAGCTGTAATTTATCTCTTTGAACTCAATTTCCTCATCTATATATTAGAAATAATGGTACCTACTTCAAATGTGGAGGATAAAATGAGAAGATGGATGCTAAAATTGTGGGTAAATGTTAACTCTTATTATCATGCTAATTATTTATAACAATGCAACAAGTATTAAGGTTACATCATTGGATAAAACACGAGAGGCTGGTAAATCCATCTGCTTTCACAAAGCAAGTTGGAGAATTTCTTCCCTTATACATAGAGTTACAAAGCACTTCTATAATCCTTTACTTCTGAAAAATCACATTTCCCCCCCACAACTTTGGAATACATTTGGTTCCCTCTGAGTGAACCATAGAGCACAAATGGTTTATCTTCCAACAAAGAGCTCAAAAAAATAGTCATCCAACAAAGTTTAAAAGCTCTTTTGCAACTGTGAGAAGCCTTTGCATTTTAAAAGTAGCATGGTACTGCCCTAGCTGGTTTGGCTCAGTAGATAGAGCATTGGCTTGTGGACTGAAGGTCCTGGGTTTGATTCCAGTCAAAGGCACATGCCCGGCTTGCAGGCTTGATCCCCAGTAGGGGGCATGCAGGAGGCAGCCAATCAATGATTCTCTCTTATCACTGACATTTCTATCTTTCTTGCCCTCTCCCTTTCTTGCTGAAATCAATATAAATATTTTTTAAAATAAATAAATAAAATAAAAGTAACATGGTATTTCTTACAGAAGAGCTAACCATTTTCTGATTTATCTTCTTAAAATATATCATGTCTAAACATAAATCTGTGATGATGGAGAAATTATTTTATATAAATCTTAAATTTATATACAAATATAAAGTTATAATCATTATAAATTATATACATTTGGCTAATTTCTTAAATCCCTTTCTAGGACTCATCTCTGCTTCTACAGTCTACTCAGAATGTGACTGTAAATGTACAGAACTCTGAAGGGGAGGTCACTGGAAGATTAAAAGTGGGTGAGTCAGGCTTCATCACAGTGCTTTGCATATATGTGGTCCACGAACAGTGTGCTGAACTAATGAGTTTTTTTCTTTTCTTCTAAAGAATTCAAAGTTATTTATGAACAATCAATGTATGAATTTAGAAAAATATCATGTTGTGCTGACCACAGAGAATAAGTAGCATCAAAGGACAACAGTCTGAAGTATTTTAATTAAAGTTATTTTGATTCCAAGAAATAGAGGAGCATTCAAAGTATCACAAGAAACATAATGATTATTACAGGGTACAAAAGAATCTCACAGAGACAAAAGAAAAATAACCAAAGTAGTTGGCCTCAAAAAACAGAGACCAGGAGCTGAGACCCAAAAGTATTTGTTTTTTCTCTTTCCCTCATTCTCTCCCTCTCTCCCTGCCTCCTCCCTACATGTCCCTCTCCCCCTCTCTGCCATGTACCCCTCCTTTCCAGTGTATATTTTCCTATCTCTTTCCCTTGGGTATTACAGCTGCATCTGTTCAAACTTTATATGATCTCCAGGACCTCTCTGGTTTCTCATCTGATTAGTTGTAGTTCTCAACACCAACCAACTTAGTCTTTAATTCCATTAATTATAAATTCAAGACTTATCTTCAACCGAATGCTCTTGGACAGGCTATACAAATCTATCCAACCAGAAAAGACCAGAGAATAAGGTCACATGGGAGTGAAGTCACATAAAAACTTGCATGGTGAGAAACAGGATTCAGGCAAAAATGTATAAAGGAAATAACAAAAGGGTAAGCCAGCTCGTAAAAGAAAAATGTATACATTCTCTACACTATCAGCATTCTATATGTTTGGCAAATTTAAGAAATTAGATGGCCCTTTTGATTATGGGAAAATAGATGAAAGGTATACTGCCAACACAAGCTGGTTAACTTTGTGTCTTTATTTATTTATTTATTTATTTATTTATTTGTTTGTTTATGTTTTTATATATGTGATTGAGTTTATTGCAAGAAATTGTACGAGAAAATGGAGTTTCAGAAAGAAAACAAGTGGAGACACAACTAGATAGGGGTTTTCACACTGGGCCTACTATCCGCAGATCTCAGCAGCCCTTCCATGGATCCCTCCAATTCTCTCACATCAAAAAGTTGATCTTGCAAGTGATTTCCAAGGTATAGATCCTCCCGCAAGTTTCGTAGTTCTACCTCTTCCTTCTGTGGAAAGGCTTCTCATAGTACCTGCATCTGTTGATGTCCTCAATGAACACATCCACACTGAGGATTCTGTTTAAGGTCCTGTATGCCCCTTCCACGCTCCCTTCATATACCATCACAGTCCTGGCAATGAACTTCACATGTTCTGTTATGACTTTGGAATTAAGTCTTCAATCTACAAGACCCCAAGCCCTCAGGACCCAGCTGATGTAAAGCCTGCTCACAAGAAGCACAAAAAATCCCCATAAAAAACCACCCCGTGTTTCTTCTTTTAAATGGCTGTTTTCACAAAACAGAATAATGTTACATTGGAAACTACAGCCATATGTAAACCTGATGGTTCCTTTTATTATACTAATACAAGAACTCCATATTTTATATTGTTTTAATCTTTATAACTTATACCAAAAATTAATTTTATTTCTCTTTTGCTTAGAAGTTTGTTTGATCACTAAGTCCAATGAAATTCTCAGTGTATCTAGAGATGAACTTGAGTTTATTGGGCATACAAGTTCTTGAAACTTGTCTAAGTCAAGTCATATGTTCTTGATTAATTATATAGCATTATAATTTATCTTTACAATCATTTCTTAAAATTCTTTAAATGACTAGCTTTAAAGTGTTTGAGGGATTTTCCCCATTTTGTCATTTATTCAACAAACATTTATCAAATGCCTATGTACCAGTTTCTATATGCTGCCAAGTAATTAATAACATGTAAGTGTTATTATTAGAAATTACAAAAGTAAATAACTCCTTTTATATTCTTAAAAACAATTTAAAACAAATCCTCATTTCCTCACTTAATTTTTGGTTAAATGTGGATTTTCATATATCATCCAAGGGAGTTAGAGATAATAAGTCTGTTAGCAATTTCATGGATGAAAAAACAAAACAAAACTGAAGCACTAAAAAAGCTAATTTGCTCAAGAATGAACAGCTAGTTAGAAAAGCCAAACCAGAAATGACCCCAGGACTTGTTTATCTCAGCCAGGAGTGTTTCCACTAGCCCTCTCTCTCTCTAACCAGATTTCCTTAAATTATGGCATGCCAGTAACTGTTATAGCTGTTGCAAATACAGTTACCATTTTTGACAACAAAGAATTTACTGGGGGGAAAAAAGTTTCCCAGTGGAATTACTTTAACCTGTTAGCCTCAAATCTTGACTTTTAACCTTAGTTTCATGCCTAATCACTAAAATTAGTGATTTCCATTAAATACTAGAGGCCCAAAGCACGAAATTCATGCAAGGGGCTCGGCCCCCACTGCTGCGGCTTTGTCCAGAAGGTCGTCCAGAAGGATGTCTGGAAGGACATCTGATTTAATTAGTATATTATGCTTTTATTATTATAGATTTGGTTGGAAAGCCTCTTATGTTGAAAACCCTGAGCTAAAGAATATAACTCAGTTCACCAAATCCAAGATTATTTTCAGTAGATGACTTCTGACAATCAAAGTCATTCCAGCCTCACATTTTCTAAAAGAAGTTAAATTTAGCCAATCCAGATATTAAAACGGAGCTTATGTGAACTAGCCAAGTTAACCCCATTTAATTAAATGAATAATTATTTACCATTAAACCACTGAAAAAATTGGCAATCAATACAGTCAAAACCAAAGTCTTAAATTCCAAAAGAAATTAATCACTGAAAAGCAAGCACTAATAGCTAACATTTCAAATCTTTGAACTGTTTTTTTCTCTTTTTATTAAAGTTATTTGGGTGATATTTGCTAATAAATTTATATAGGTATCAAGTGTATATTTCTATGATATACATAATCTTCATGTTGCATTATGTGTCCACCACCCAAAGTCAAATAATCTATATTTGACCCCGTTGAACTAAAAGATATCAAATCATAAGCAACAGTAATGGAATCTTACCTTATAAATTCAGCTCTGGTCACTACAGTTAATTTTCTTTTGATTTAAAATAACAGAAACTCATTCTGGTTAGCTAAAAAATGAGACACACTCAAATATGCAAATTGTACTCAGATGGGTTTGCTATTTGTTTTTAAATGATGGCATCTTAAATTCAAGCAATCACAGTGGAGTGGGGAGGGCTGTTAACGAGGCATATTGTATGACAGGAAGAATTTGATTGTATTTTCACTAGACAAACCCTAAGCCAATTTCACAAATTCATCAGATCATAAAACCTTCCTTTATTTATTTCCTGTATATTTTATTTATTTCCTTCTTTGTAATTTTACCAGATAGTTGTTTTACTTATCACCAAGATAGAATTTAAATTCTATTTCTTAAAGACCTTTTCTACAAAAGGTTACTTGCTCAGTTCTAATCCATGTCCAGCTAGGTCATAAAAACTAGTAGATTATTAATAGGAGTTTAAAGATCAATTACAAACTTAATTATTTTAAGAGATTATTATCCCCATGATTTTGGGTTTGTTATCTTTGGAGAACAATTTCTTCTGAAGTGGAAAACATATTTAAATTTAACATTCAATGTTTATATTTTTTAATAAAATGAAAATGAAACTTTATTCACCACTGTACCTTTATTAAATAGTACCCTTTACTGGAGTGCCTCCTTCTCCCTCAGCAGGGAACCATAAAGTGTTTCCTCAAGGTCCGTGCAGATATCATCTCTCCCACTATTCTGTTTCTGACCCCCAGGGTTGACCATGAATTACTTGTCAAGGTTCTCATTGAACACTGTCCATGCTGGTATCGTGGCATCTATCAAATTGTCCTGGAACTAAATTTATATGCCTTTTTTAATAAACTATGAACTTTTATAAACTGTGAGCTACATCTCACTCACTTATACCCTGGTATATCCTTAATTTTTATAGCACAGGACCTTGAGCATAAAAAAAATACAATAAGATTGTGTTGAACAGAAACTGCATTTTCTTTTATTTAAGCAAATGCTTATATGGGTTATTAATATGAAAAATGATGCAACTAAATTCTTTTGTTGAAGATTTCATCAATGTATATAAAACAATGATTACAGAAAAAAGTCATTAATTTAACACCTTTTACTTAATAAAGCCTCCTAAAATTGTTATATGAATCTCCAGCGAGCAAAACTCTTTGAACTCTTACTGGATAAATTATTTCAAGTTTTTTTTCTTCTTAATTTTAAACTCAGATAACTGTATATTCAAGATAACTGTATATTCACCATTTAATGCAAATCAGTGTTTATACATAAGTTATATCAGTGACCTAGAAGAGGTAAATGATGACACTGAATCACTGGGTGACTGAGTCTGAGTGAAAGCTCAAAAAAGCAAAAATACAGGCAACTATACAGGCAACTATCAAAAAAATTAAAGCAGGCTTCCTTAAGAGAAAGAAGACAAAAGAGGAAAAAAATGAATCCACTTTATAAGTGCCCCTCCCCCCCCACACATTTAAATAAAGGATCAGTGAAAGGTTTGGGGGTACAAATTAATAAAATAATATAAGAATACATTGGTAACCATGTCCAAAATGGATTCATGTATTAATTGAAAAGATTCTATTTAATTTCTAGCAGGTATCCATCAACTTTAATGAGGAACACAGGGAAACAAACAAAAAGTATAAGCTATTCATTTTCTCAATAAATTTACTTTTCTAGATAATAATATAAAGCTAACATGCCAAAGAACTAGGAAACACTTGTAATTCTGTAAGCAAATGGTGAAAGCTGTGTTCTAGAAAGATTAATCCATTATGCTGCCAGGGTTAGAAAAATTGAAAATACAAAGTGAAATTATGAAATAAAATGATGAGTACAGGATCTTATTCACTCCATGAGGATACCAGCATCCCCAGTGCCTGGCCCATAGTGGCACTGGTTAAATGTTTGCTGAATACAGTAATGATTTGAAAGGCAATGGGTCTAAAGCACACATGAAGGAATTAAACTTGGAGGAGAAAGTGATGCCTTTGTCACTGAAATAAAAAGAAAGAAGGAGTGAAGAAGACAAAAATTTGAGGGAGTTCTTCCATAGTGATGTCTGTTTTTTCCATGGAATAAGAGGTGAGGACCTTTTCTGAGGATAAGGGCAGAGAAGATAATCTGAATGTTAGTCATTTTCTGGGTTAACTTTCACCATTAAAGTGAGCCATTTATAAGATTGTCTTTCATAAATCTCACATTTCATAATACAAAATTCTTATTTGGTTAATACTCAAAAGAAGCAGATTTAAATAATATAAATGGCAGAATTAAATTGTTTTTGGCAGATTTAAAAAAAAACCTAAAAATTAACTTTTAAATAATTTAAGAATACATATATTTTATAAATATTAGCACAGGTTTGACAGGAATTAATTTTAATAATATAATAGCTTTAGGCTTAGAACTTAAAAACTCATAAAATACAAAAACCTATTAGTTAAAAAAATTCTAAATATTAAGTAATTTGCTATTGCTGGATGAGATGGAATGTGTAAAAATAGAGATCATGACACTGCATGTAGTGAACTTTTTATAATACTGTTCCAATTAATCCTTCAGGTCCCAAAATGGTAGAAGTCCAGAGTCAACAGTTTCAGATCAATTCCAAAGGAGGCAAACCACTGTTTACTGTTGATGAAAGCGAAGTTGTGGTTGGTACAGATAGACTTCGAGTAACTGGTATGTAGTAGCTCTTTTTATTTTAATTGAGATATAATTGACATGTAACATTAAATTAGTTTCAGGTGTGCAACATAATGATTCCAGGTTTGTATATACTGTGAAATGACCACCACAATAAGTCTAGTTAATATCCATTACCACACATACTTATAAATTTTTTCTTCTGATGAGAACTTTTAAACTTTCCTCAAAAACAACTTTCAAACATACAATACAGTATTATTGACTATAGAACTATGGTATATATTACATCTCATGACTTTAATTTATAGCTGGAATTTTCTATCTTTTTATTTTTTTTTTAGTTTTTTTTAAAATTTATTTTATTGTTTATAGTATTACAAATAGTAGTACATATGTCTCCTTTTTTTTCCCATTGACCTTCACCCAGCCTCCCCTAACCCCAGCACATGCCCTCACCCGCCCCCCAGTGTCTTGTGTCCATTGGTTATGCTTATATGCATGTATACAAGTCCTTTGATTGATCTCTTACCACCCCTCCCCAAACACTCTCCAGCCTTCCTGCTGTAATTTGACAGTCTGACTGATGCTTCTTTGCCTCTGTATCTTTTTGTTCATCAGGTTATAATGTTCTTTATTATCCATAAATGAGTAAGATCATGTGGTATTTTTCTTTCACTGCCTGGCTTATATCACTTAGCATAATGCTCTCCAGGTCCATCCATGCTGCTGCAAATGATAAGAATTCCTTCTTTTTTATAGCAGTGTAGTATTCCATTGTGTAGATGTACCATAGTTTTCTAATCCATTCATTTGCAGATGGGCATTTAGGCTGTTTCAAAATCTTAGCTATTGTAAATTGTGCTGCTATGAACATAGGGGTGCCTTTATCCTTTCTGATTGGTGTTTCTGTTTTCTTGGGATATTTTCCTAGAAGTGGTATTACTGGGTCAAATGGTAGTTCCATTTTTAAATTTTTGAGGAAACCCCATACTGTTTTCCACAGTGGCTGCACCAGTCTGCATTCCCACCACTAGGGAAGGAGGGTTCCTTTTTCTCTGCATCCTCTCCAGCACTTGTTGTTTGTTGATTTGTTGATGATAGCCAATCTGACAGGTGTGAGGTGGTACCTCATTGTTGTTTTGATTTGCATCTCTTGGATGATTAGTGACATTGAGCATGTTTTCATGTGTCTCTTGGCTTTCTGAATGTCCTCTTTCGAAAAGTATCTATTTAAATCCTTTGCCCATGTTTTGATTGGGTCATTTATGTTCCTTTTGTTAAGTGGTATGAGTTCCCTGTAAATGTTGGAGATTAAACCCTTATTGGAGATATCAATGGCAAATACATTCTCCCATGCAGTGGGCTTTCTTGTTGTTTTGCTGATGGTTTCTCTTGCCTTGCAGAAGCTTTTTATTTTTATGTAGTCCCATTTGTTTATTTTCTCCTTAGTCTCTCTTGCCCTAGGATCTGTGTCTGTAAAGATATTGCTATGGTCCTAACCGGTTTGGCTCAGTGGATAGAGCGTTGGCCTGCGTACTGAAGGGTCCCAGGTTCGATTCCGGTCAGGGGCATGTGCCTTGGTTGCGGGCACATCCCCGGTGGGGGGTGTGAAAGAGGCAGCTGATCGACGTTTCTAACTCTCTATTCCTCTCCCTTCCTCTCTGTAAAAAATTAATAAAATGTATTTTTAAAAAAAGATATTGCTATGACATATGTCTACAATTTTGCTTCCTATGGAGTCTTGTAGGATTTTTATGGTTTCCCATCTTAAAGTCCTTTAGCCATTTTGAGTTTGTTTTTGTGTATGGTGTGAGTTGGTGATCTAGTTTCATTTTTTTTGCATTTATCTGACCAAATTTCCCAGCACCATTTATTAAAAAGGCTGTTTTGACTCAGCTGTATGCTCTTGCCTCCTTTATCAAATATTAATTGAGTATAATGGCTTGGGTCAATTTCTGGGTCCTCTATTCTGTTCCATTGGTCTATATGTCTGTGCTTGTGCCAGTATCAGGCAGTTTTGAGAACCATCACTTGGTAATATTGTTTGATGTCTGGTATTGTGATCCCTCGAACTTTGTTCTTTCTCAGGACAGCTGTGGCTATTCAGGTCTTTTTTTTATTCCAGATGAATTTTTGGAGAGTTTGTTCTAGATCAGCCGTGGGCAAACTATGGCCCGCGGGCCGGATCCGGCCCGTTCGGCTGTTCTATCCGGCCCGCAGAGCCGAAAGAGCGAAGGGTTCTCTTGCTCTCCCCTCTGCTCCTTCACCAGCAGCAGTATTAACATGGCAACGTCGGGAAACACAGCCGCAGCTCTTTATTCTGAGTGGGTGGATTTATATCCGCCCATTCAGTAGAAGGAACAACCTCTCAATCTTCCAGAGGCTCCTTGTAATGCCCCCAGACCCGTCTCCCGACATCACGCTGGGAATGGGTAGACACGTTATCGTGGTGATGTAGGGAGACACGCCCCTGGAGAGCACAGTATCAGAGCCTTTCTGAGGTAAGATTAAGAGCTCTACTCAAACACAATTTTTTCCTGTTCCCACATTCTGTACATCACAATGACTTGTTAATAAAACAACAAAGACTTTCAGCTTTTAGTCACTTCAACTGGTGGCCTGTCCTTTGTCACAAAACCCTGAAACAGCACCAGAAGAGGTGCAACTGGAACTCATTGATCTTCAGTCTGACTTTGTCCTAAAGGAGAAATTCAGCTCTCTTGAACTAAGAGACTTTTATGCTTCACTTAATGAAGCCACTTTTCCAAACATCTGGAGGATGGCACAGAAGATACTGGTGCTGTTTGGGTCAACCTATGTTTGTGAGCAGACATTTAGCGTCATGAGCATCAACAAAGCCCCTCACAGATCCAGCTTAACTGACGAACACCTCAGATCTATCCTGAGAATAGCCACAACAAAACTAACTCCAGACTTTGATGCATTAGCTAAAAAAGGAGACCAACAACACTGTTCCCACTGAAGTTGATGTTTTAAAGACCAAAAACCTTTCAACCCAGTCTACATTGCCATCTACATCTATGTCCCGGGCATAATTTGGAAGTTGCACTAAAGAAAATGTTTAATTTACTGTTTACACATTTTGTTCTTTTCTATTTGTTTTAGTTTTAAATTATTTTATTATATTTAAGTTTAATTTGAAAGGCTTTTGTACCTTGCCTTTGTTAGGCAATTTTATTTTGCCTTTGTCATCTTCAATATAAGGTATGTTATTGTGCTATGATTCCTCCATTTTTTTGAAGTTTCAAATTATAATAATTAGTGTTTACATTCTTCTTGTTAAAATGTTTGAAATGAATAAAACTATTGAAATAATAATAAAAAAAGACCGTACCTTTTATGTAATGATGTTTACTTTGAATTTATATTAGTTCACACAAACACTCCATTCATGCTTTTGTTCCGGCCCTCTGGTCCAGTTTAAGAACCCATTGTGGCCCTCGAGTCAAAAAGTTTGCCCACCCCTGTTCTAGATCTTTGAAATATGCCATTGGTATTTTAATAGGTATTGCATTGAATCTATAAATTGATTTAGGTAGTATGGACATTTGAATGATGTTGATTCTACCAATCCATGAACATGGTATGTTCTTCCATTTTTTATGTCTTCTTCCATCTATTTTTTCAATGTTCTGTAGTTTTCTGAATACAGGTCTTTTACGTCCTTGGTTAAGTTTATTCCTAGGTATCTTAATTTTTTTGGTGCAATGGTAAATGGGATTTTTTTTTCATTATTGGTGTATAAAAAGGCCACATATTTCTGGGTGTTAATTTTGTATTCTGCTACATTGCTAAATTCATTTATTAGGTCTAGTAGTTTTTTGATGGAGTCTTTGGGGTTTTCTATGTATAATATCATGTCATCTGCAAATAAGGATAGTTTTACTTCTTTTCCAATTTAGATGCCTTTTATTTCTTCTTCTTGTCTGATTGCAATGGCTAGTACTTCTAGTACTATGTCGAATAGGAGTGGTGAGAGTGGGCATCCTTGTCTTGTTCCTGTTCTTAGGGGAAATGGGTTTAGTTTTTGCCCATTGAGTATGATGTTGGCTGTAGGTTTGTCATATGGGGCTTTTCTTATGTTGAAGTATGATCCCTCTATTCCCACTTTGCTGAGAGTTTTTATCAGGAAAGGGTGTTGGATTTTGTCAAATGCTTTTTCTTCATCAATTGATATGATTATGTGATTTTTGTCTCTCAGTTTGTTTATGTGATGTATCACATTTATTGATTTGTGAATATTGTACCATCCTTGCATCCCTGGAATAAATCCCACTTGGTCATGGTGTATGATCTTTCTAATGTATTGCTGAATTTGATTTGCTGGAATTTTGTTGAGGATTTTAGCATCTATGTTCATCAGAGATATTGGCCTGTAGTTCTCTTTTTTTGTGTGGTGTCTTTATTTGGTTTTGGGATTAGGATAATGCTGGATTCATAGAGCTTGAAAGTGTGCCTTCCTCTTGAATTTTTTGGAATAGGCTGAGGAGGATAGGTTTTAGTTCTTCTTTGAATGCTTGATAGAACTTCCATGTAAAGCCATCCGGACCAGGGCTTTTGTTTGCTGGAAAATTTTTGATCGCTGCTTCAATTTCTTCGGTAGTTATTGGCCTATTCAGGTTTTTTGATTCTTCTTGGTTGAGTTTTGGGAGCTTGTATTTTTCTAAGAACATATCCATTTCATCTAGGTTGTCCTTTTTGTTGGAATAGAGTTGTTCATAGTATTTTTCACAATTGTTTGTATTTTTGTGGGATCAGTTGTTATTTTACCTCTTTCATTTCTGATTTTGTTTATTTGTGTCCTCACTCTTTGCTTCTTGGTGAGCCTAGCTAGAGGTTTATCAGTCTTGTTTATCCTTTCAAAGAATCAGCTCTTGGTTTTGTTGATCTTTTGTATTGCTTTTTTTGGTCTCTATTTCGTTTATCTCTGCTGTGATCTTTATTATTTCCTTCCTTCTGCTTACACTGGGCTTTTCTTGTTGCTCTCTTTCTAACTCTTTTAGTTGTAGCGTTAGGTAATTTATTACCATTGTTTCTTATTTTTAGCAGGAGGCTTGTAGAGCTATGAACTTCCCTCTCAAGACTGCTTTCGCTGTGTCCCATAGATTTTGGATTCTTGTGTTTTCATTGTTGTTTGTTGCCATGATGCTTTTAATTTCTTCTTTGATCTCTCTGGTAATCTAGTCATTGTTTAAAAGCATGCTATTTAGCCTCCAGGTGTTTGTTTTTTTATTGTTTTTATTGTAGTTGATTTCTAGCTTTATGCCATTGTTATCTGAGAAGTTGCTTGATATGATTTCTATCTTCTTGAATTTGAAGAGACTTTGACTGTGACCCCTGTATATTCTGTGGATTTGGGGTGAAATGTTCTGAAGATGTCAATTAATTCCATTGAATCTAGTGAGTCATTCAGGATTGATGTTTCTTTGCTGATTTTTTGTTTAGAGGATTTGTCCAGTGGTGATAGTGGGGTATTAAAGTCCCCTAGTATGATTGTATTACTGTCAATCTCTCCCTTGATAGCCTTCAGAATTTTTTTATGTATTTGGTGCTCCTGTATTGGGTGTGTATATGTTTACCAGAGTTATTTCTTCTTGTTGGATTGCACCCTTTAGTATTATGAAGTAGCTTTCTTTATCTCTTGTTATGTCCTTCACTTTGAGATCTAATTTGTCTGATATAAGTATTGCTACCCCAGCTTTTTTTTTTTTTTTTTTTTTTTTTTGGTTTCCATTCGCCTGAAAAATATTTGCCATCCCTTAACCATCAGTCTATGTGAGTCCTTTTTTCTGAGGTGAGTTTTCTGTAGACAGCAGATATATAGGTCATGTTTTCTTATCCACTCAGCTATCCTATGTCTTTTTATTGGGGCATTTAATACATTTATATTTACAGTTATTATTGATAGGTACTTGTTTATCACCATTTTTATTCTTTACCCCTGTGTTCCTTCTTCACTTCCTATTTCTTATTTTCATAGCAAATCCTTTAGCATTTCTTGCATTGCTGGTTTGGTGGTAATAAATTCCCTTAGTCCTCTTTTGTCTGTGAAGCTCCTGATTTCACCCTCAATTTTGATTGATAGCCTTGCTGGGTACAGTATTCTTGGATTCAGACCCTTCCTTTGCATGACTTTTTATATTTCATTCCATTCCCTTCTTGCCTGATGTGTTTCTGTTGAGAAATCAGTTGCTAGTCTGATGGGGGATCCTTAGTAGGTAACTTTGTGTCTCTCTCTGGCTGCTTTTAAGATTCTTACTTTGTCATTGGTGTTTGCCAATTTAATTATAATGTGCCATGGCATTGGTCTTTTGGGGTTCATTTTGCTTGGGATTCTGTGAGCTTCTTGGATTTGTGTGAGATTTTCTTCCCGATATCAGGGAAGTTTTCTGTCAATATTTCTTCAGACAGGTTTTCTATTCTTTGCTCAGTTTTCTCTTCTTCTGGCACCCCTATTATGCAGATGTTGTTTCATTTTGTGTTATCCCAAAGTTCCCTTAGGCTCTCCTCCTGTTTTTTAAGTGTTTTTTTTCTAGATGCTGCTCTGCTTGGGTATTTTTTCCTACCTGTCTTCTAGCTCAGCGATGCAGTTCTCTGCTTCTTCTAGTCTACTCTTGATGCTTTATATTGAGTTCTTTATAGCAGCGATGTCATTTTTCATTTCTTCTTGGTTCTTCCTCATTTCCTCTTGGTTTTTACACATATTGTTGAAGTTGTCTTCCATTCTTTTCAGCAACTTTATGACCATTTCTCTGAATTCTTTCTCTGACATATTGCTTGCCTCCATTTTATTTACTTCCTTTTCTGATGATGCCTACTTTTCTGTCATTTGCAGGCTGTTTCTTTGTCTCCCCATGATCTCCCTTCTCCGGGTGTCTGGTTATGTAGCTCTGTCTCTCCTGTGTTGATTTAAAGGCATAAAATACAACACAACAAGGCACAAGGCACTGAGGACAAATGTATTCATGTTACTAATAACCCCAAATAAAGGTGACCACCAGAGAAAAGAGAATTAGGGGATAAGAAAAAAAAGGAGTGCAAAAATTATATTGAGAAAAGGGACAAAATAAAAGAGAAAAGAAAGAGAGTAAAAAAGAAGGGATAAAAACTATTTATATGGGGAGAAAACTCCAATAGAACAACCACTAATCCCAAAAAATGTAAACAACAAACACCCAATGATGAATGCAAGCTACAAACAACAACTAATAACAAGCGAGGAGTGGAAAGACAGAATCAAAAAACAAACAAAAACAAAAAACAAAAATAGGGAAACAACCTCACAAACAAGCACAAAAAAACCCAATCTAATCAACAATCAAGAAAACAACAACAATAGGAGAGAGAGAAAGCAAAGCAAAACAAAACAAAATAAAACAAAAAAATCTAGAACAAAAACAAAACAAAACAAGAAAACAACAACAACAAAAACAAACAAAAAAAAGGGAAGAGAGATAAAAGTTTGGATAATGAAGAAAGAGAAGAGAGAGGTGTGTATGGACATAGAGCAGGGATCAGAGATTCGATATATAAGTAGGATGAATTTTTAACAGGGGGTAAAAAGAAGGAATAGCGAAAATCTAAAGCAGAAATAGGGTAAGAGGAACAGGACAACAAAATGGGAAAAGTGAGGAAGAGAGTGTTGGCATAAAGATAAAGTTGAGACAGAGTAAAATGATGCTAAAGGAAAAATGAAAATATAATGTAGAACACTAATCCCAAAATAAAATAAAATAAAATAAAGAGAAAATAAAATGACACTTTTTTTTTAAAAAGTTAAAATAGTAGTAGTAATAATACTGATTAAAAATAAAAATATAACAATTATAAAGGTAAAATCAAGTGAGGAAAAAAATTTAAAAAATAGTTTCTTAAGTAAAAGATGAAAAAATAAAAATGTGCAGTAGTGAAGGTCATTCACTTCCTCTACTGTTCTGTTTGGCATGCCTGTTTCCTAGTCAGGACAGTATTGAAGTTCCCTGCATGCCACTGCTTCTCTGTGTTGTAAGCCACAGTCCTGATTTTCCAGCAGGTGGTATTTCTTTGTTTCTTAGACTCCTTTATTTGTGTTTACACAAGAGTCAATTTGTGATTCATCCCCTGGGTAGCAGTGTTTCTGGATTGACCTCTGGGGATATAAATCCTCTCTAGCCAGTATTTAGATTTTGTTTTCCCTGTCGGACTTAATACTGGTTTGGGAGAATGGACTGCCCCAGAGCTGGTTCTCTTATTATTACTGCCTCCTCTGATCCCCAGGTTCCACAAAAACAACTTTCCCTTTCAGTCTCTTAGAGTGTCCCCAATTGGGTGATCCTATGTACTGGGCTTAGTAATCAAAAACAAGGATTTAAAGAGAAAAAAAGTGCCAGAGTAAGTGTGCGAACTCTCGACTTTTACCCTCTGGTGCTGCGTGCAAGTGTGTGCAGTCTTTTTTTCTCCTGGCACTAAGCCCCCTGCACATTGGTAAAATTTCAGGGTGATTTTTTGCGCCCAGTCCAGGTGTGGGTTGGTTTTTAGAGTTCCCTTCTGCCAGCAGCCCTGTGGATATCCCTTCCACATTCGCAGATCATGCTAGCCCCAATGGCTGCGGGTTTTGTGAGGCGCAGACTTTCCCTGAATCTCTAGATCATGTTCGTGCATTTCTTTCTCCTGCCTGGATTGCAGACCTCACCTTTCCCTAGGCAAAATCTGACCTTTCCATGAGAAGGTGTTTGTGCTGCTTGAGATCCGGTGTTCCTTGGTTCACAGCTGGTCCCTCGGTGTTGATGACAGCCACTCTCCCCTTCAAGATGGGAGGTCTCTGCGGCAGGGCTGGTCACACCAGGAGAGATTTCAGTAGCAGGGGAGGCTGCCTGGTCAGGGGAGCCTGGTCTGGCAGTCCCTTGGAGTATAGCTGTCCCTCACCCACAAATATACACTCCTCGTACGTCCACACACTCTCCTTTCGTTCTCTCACTCACACACTATCTTGCAGTCTGCCTTCCTGTTGGCAGCCATCTTCCTCCTTCCTGTATCTTTTTATTTCCTTCACCCATTTTGCCATCCCACACTCCCTTCCCTCTTGCAACTACCAATCTGTTCTCTGTATCTATAAATTCAGTTTTTTTGTTTGCTTGTTTAGATTCCACATATAAGTGAGATCAATGTATTTGTCTTTCTCTATCTGACATTTCACTTAGCATAATGGCCTCAAGGTCCAGCTATGTTGTTGCAAATGGCAAGATTTTCTTCTTTTTTTAAGGCTGAATAGTATTCCACATCACATCTCCTTTATCCATTCATCTATAGCAACTCTTGAGAAAAACAAACAATATCCCATGGAGTGGGCATCTGCAAAATACTTTGGGCATATTTACTCTTTCAGGCAAATAAGAAAAAATAATTTGAATTTGTTGACTTTCTTCATGACATTTCTTTGGAAAGTCTTTGGTATCCTCATAGAAGAATGAAATACTTCTCACAAATCTTTACCCACTCTTTTCTTCCACCACATTGTTACCCTTTATCTCTCTCCACTGGTGTAACCCAAAAGCTTATCATAAATTTCTCTATCATCCGCACAATATTAAACATGACTTTTGCAAAAGAACCTTCTTCCAAGTCTCTTTTGTTCCCATTTTGTGGGGTACTTGGGTTCCTTATATTTTTACAAAAAACATTTCTTTATTTGAAATAAATATAAAGAGGGGTTCTGCTATGATTCATTTTTAGGACTGAAAAGAAGAAATTTTATTTTTAAAACTGTTCACAACATGTTCTAAATTTACTTGCTGAGCTTCTGTAAAGACTAGAAGACATACAAAGGCAAACACTAGTTTAATCCATCCCAGAACATTTTTTGTTTTAATTCTCACCTGAGGATATGTTTATTGATTTTTTTTAAAGAGAGAAAGGGAGAGAGAGAGAGAGAGACAGAAAGGGGTGGGGGGAGAAAGAGAGCGAGAGAAAGAGAGAGATAGAGACAGAGACAGAGACATTGGTTGCATCTGCCCTGACTGGGGATCAAATCAGCAACCTAGGTATGTGCCCTGACAGGGAATTGAACCCAAAACTTTTTTGGCATACAGGATAGCTTTTATATACTGTTATGAAAACCAATAGCAATTTTATTTTCTCATGTATTGTTACCAATACTCATAAATGAAAAAAAAAATAATGTTTCCTCACTTAAGAAATACACTCAAAAAAAGAAAAAGAAATACACTCAACTCTAACATGAAGTTTTGTATCATATATAATTCCTAACAAAACAAACGATAAAACATAACCTATGTTGCAGCCTACTATAAGGCAGTAGGGTCTTTTTCTTACTAAAATAAAAGACACTAGGAAATTGAGTATTGCCTAGTAAAAAAAAAAAGTGGCCAGGTTTCCCAGGTCTTTTAGTTATCAGAAATCACTGTTGTGCAGTACAGAGAATATTGGCTTTGAAGATCTAGCTTCTAGTCCCATCTGAACAATTACTAGCTGCATGACCACAGGCAATTTACTTATTCTGCTTTGGTTGTTTTAAAAGTGGATTTATAATGTCAACTGTACTAGTGTTGCTGGATTAATGTATGCAAAGGACAGCAAAAGTCTTAGTAGAGTATTATTGCACTGCAGGGTAATAAAATATGTAGGACAAATAGCCTAAGAAACAGTTTAGTTTGCTTCAAACCCAAGCCATCCTACATAAGACACCAGTGAAGTGAACTTTTTCCCAGCCCAGAGCTCCTTCCAAGCCATGGCATCAATTAGTAGAACTGGTGAGAAAAATCAATAAGCAGTTATTTATTACCTACATGCATATACCAGAATTACCTCTAGGGCTTGTTAAAATATATATTGCTGGGCTTCAACCCCAGAGTTTCTGATTCAGTAGGTCTGAAATGGGACATGAGATTCTGCCTTTCTTAGCTGATGCTGTAGTGCCAAGGACCACATGCTGAGAACCTCTGTCCTACACTAATTTGACTAGAGTCAGTGAGAGATGCTACATGTTAGCAATATATAGACACACTATGTGGCACATACATTTAAGTTACCCTTTTTAAAGATGTCATATTCTTCTTCTCTTTCATTGGTTTATTTATTTTTTTTGTCTCAAGCACAAATTTCTTCCAAACTCCTCTTCCCGCCAGTGAAACTAATCAGATCAAATATATTGCATCTGAAACTACTACTAGTATATATTTTCCTTGTCATTTATACCATTGAGTGTTGAGTGTATGAACAGTAAAATTCTGACCTAGAATTTAACTCTTGTTAGTTTTCCAACTTATGATGAAAGAAATGTGAGAAATCCCACAATTCTGCAATTCTAACTTCTTTCCTTGTTTTTTCTCTATCCACGGATCCATATATATTACCTAGTTCTCAACCATAACACTGTGGATTTTTTAAAAATCCTCACCCAAGGATATGTTTATTGATTTTTAGAGAGATAAGGGAGAGATAGAGATAGAGATAGATGATAGATAGATAGATAGATAGATAGATAGATAGATAGATAGATAGAGAAATATCAGTTGGTTGCCTCTCATACATGCCCCAACTGGGAATCGAACCCGCAACCTTTTTGGTGTACCAGATGTTGGCTCCAACCAAATGAATCATCTGACCAGAGCTCAACCTTAACACTATTAACATTATGGGCTGAGGAATATTTTTGGTGTGAGTAGGGAGCAGTGCAGGACATTTAGCAACATCCCTGACCTTTATCCATAGGTTCAGTAGCATTCCTCCCTCCCACTCCCTCATGAGCTGTGACAACAAAAATGGCTCCATGCATTGCCAAAAGTTATTTTTAGAGGGTATGAGGGAAGAGATAAAATCACCTCTAGTTGAGAACCACTGGTCTGCCCTAAACTTATACTATTTATCTAGAATTTATTAACATTTATTTAATGTTTACAATGTGTTAGTAAGCTAAATATCTATAGTACAAAATAAGACATGTTCCCTTTTAGGTGATGTGTATATTTCAGCTGATAAGTAAACCATTAATTTGTTAGACACAATCTTCTAAAGACTATAATAGGTGTTTGGGCTAAGGGCTACAGGAAGAGCCTGAAGAAAGGGATGTTGTGTTGGAGCGTGATGGAGAGACAACAGTAGCTTAGAGAAGTTTTCTCCAGGAAAGATAAATTTGAGCTGGTCTTTGAAAGTAGGTGAGTGTAGACCTTGAGTGAGTCTTTTGCCCTTTAGTGTTTCATAGGACCCCTTCAAGCATCTTTACCCAGTGATTTCTTATTGAATGGATGACATTGTACAGAATCAAATAAAGCAAATAAAAATTGATTGTGAAATTAAATTTCAAGTCTTGCTAAAGGAGCAGGATTTTGAGAGTCAAAATGATGTAGAAATACTGGACACTAACAAACCCAGTAACAAAAGAAGACCTGAAAAGTCAGACTTGCCAGCAACTGCAGAAATGAAAATGAACAAAAATGATGACCTGATAGGAACTTCAAAGATCAATAATTTTACTATCATAAGATTAAAATATTCATCCTCGGGAAGACTGACAATTCCCTCAATTTGACTATTCTTATGGCTTTATTGCAAATGTTAGATATTAGGTGAATAATGTCATATTGTATCACTGTGATAGGCAGAATTCTAAAGATGACCCCCAATGACCTTTGCTCTTGTAAAATTCCCTCATCTCCGCATCTAGATGGAATCTGTAAATATGATGATATATAATTCTAATGATTCCATTATTTATATGGCAAAGGGGAAATTATCTGGGTAGGCCTAATCTAATCTCAAGAGATCTCTATAACAGAGAGTTTTCTTTGGCTGGTAGTAGAAGGGGAAGTCAGAGAAATTGAAAGTGCAAGAAGGATTTGTTGCTCTGTTGTTATATGAAGATGGAGGTGACCATGTGATAGGAATTTGGTGGCTTCTAGAAGCTTAGAGAGACCCTTGTCTGACAGCAAGAAAACAGGACCTCTGCCATAAAATCATTAGGAACTGTGGCTTGCCAGCAACCTGACTAAGTTTGGAAGCAGATTCTTGCCCAGAGCCTCCAGAAAGAGTTCTGCCTGGTTGACAACTGGATTTTGGCTTTATGAAACCCAAGCATAAACACTAAACAAACCCACTGGGCAGGACTTTTGACCTACAGAAGTGAAAGCTCACAGATGACTATTGTTTTAAGCTGCTGAGTTTGTCATAATTTATATCATAGAAATAGAAAACTAATACAGCCATTACACAATTTCAACTGTGTTGGAAAAATTGCACCATAAACGAAACTTGATTCTTTATTTCATACTAGAGGCCCGGTGCATGACATTTGTGCACAGGTAGGGTCCCTAGGCCTGGCTGGCAATCAGGGCCAATCTGTGGGGCAACTGGTAGGGCAATCGTGGGGCGGCGGGGGGGCGGGGGGGAGCCTGCTGGCACCCACCTTGGCTGGCCTGGGACCTGTGGGCTGGGGGAAGCTCCTGCATTGAGCATCTACCCCCTGGTGGTCAGTGCACATCATAGCAACCGGTCATTCCACCATTTGATTGATTTGCATATTAGGCTTTTATTATATAGGATGATTTTATAGCTGTTACAATGATGACTAAGGTCTGTGAAATATGAAATACAATAAGAATATTTTCAGCCCTAGCTGGTTTAGCTCAGTGGATAGAGCATCAGCCAGTGGACTGAAGGGTCCCAGATTCGATTCCGGTCCAGGGCACATGCCCAGGTTGTGGGCTCGATCCCCAGTGGGGGGCGTGCAGGAGGCAGCCAATCAATGATTCTCATCATTGATGTTTCTATCTTTCTCTCCCTCTCTCTTCCTCTCTGAAATCAATAAAAATATATATTTTAAATTTTTTTTCACAAACTTTAATTTTTCTTTTATTTTTTTAAATTGTGATGAAAAATATATAACACTAGAGGCCCAGTGCATGAAATTCGTTCACTGCAGGGTGGGGGCATGTCCCTCAGCCCAGCCTGCACCCTCTCCAATCTGGGACCCCTTGGGGGATGTCCAACTGTGAGATCGGGCCTAAACCAGCAGTTGGACATACCTCTCACAATCCGGGACTGCTGGCTCCCAACCGCTCGCCTGCCTGCCAGCCTGATCACCCCCTAGCCACTCCCCTGCCAGCCTAATTGACACCTAACTACACCCCTGCCAGCCTGATTGCCCCTAACTGCCCTCCACTGCCAGTCTGGTTGCCCCCAACTGTCCTCCCCTGCCGGCCTGATCAACCCTAACTGCCCTCCCCTGCAGGCCTGGTCCCCCCCCAACTGCCCTCCCTCCCCTGCAGGCCTGGTTCCCCCCCAACTGCCCTCCCTCCCCTGCAGGCCCAGTCACCCCCAGCTGCCCTCCCCTGCAGGCCCGGTTGCCCCCAGCTGCCCTCCCCTGCTGGCCTGATTGCCCATAACTACCCTCCCCTGCTGGCCATCTTGTGGGAGCCATCTTTGACCACATGGGGGTGGCCATCTTGTGGGAGAGCATGAGGGTCAATTTGCATATTACCTTTTTATTATATAGGATACAATTTTCCAATTTCTTTTCAATTATAGTTCACATTCAATATTATTCTGTATTAGTTTCAGGTGTACAATATAGTGGTTAGACAATCATATACTTTACAGAGTGATCCCCTGATATTTCAAGTACCTGCCCTGGCCTGTACATAGCTATTACAATATTATTATTTTTAAAAATTCTTTATTGATTGAAGTATTACATATGATAAACTTTAATTTTTCAAAGTAAATTCCAACTAAAGCTTTTTTTCCACCACTAACTGTAAAAGCTTGGTTCCTGTTTTAAATGGACTGAATCCAAGTAACCTTTCGAGTTTATTGGATCAGACAAGGAAAGAAGAGTGATAAGAGAAGAAACAGACAGCCAGCTTCACTCTGGGGAATGGGAAAGAGAATTAAATGCTTTTTTTCACTTTTCTCCCCTCTGGTTACTTGAACAACTGCCCCAAGCATGGAATTTAAGGGGAGAAATGAAGTGGCTCTTTCTTTAAGGTGGTACACTCCAAATTTCTGACTTGCATTAAATTCTGATCTTGACTCAGATAAAGAACTGTTTTCTTGCTATTACCTTTGTCTTAAGTACTCAAAGAATAAGATGAAATATCTAACTCTTAAGCCATTTTTATACAGACTTTAGTTAACTGGGAAACTGAAGAATCATTTTTAAATAAAAATTATGGAGATTAAACAATTTGACCAAGTTAGAAATTGACCTAGGCTTTTAAGCAGTCTTATTTTCCTTCCTATAAATAGAATTGGTCACCAAGTAACCAAAATTAGCATGCCTGTTTTACTAACCCCAGTTACAGAACACATTATTGAAATAGCATCTGAATGTCATCTTAAAAAAAAAAATTCTATTTCATTGCCAGGACTCACTTCTGGCAGATGATAAATTGTTAGTTTGGCTGCCCCAAATGTATTTTAGTTCCTTGGCAATTATTTGCTAGGCTGGGTCCATTCCCCAATATTTAGTAAGAGAAATAGGATCCTGTAATAGGATCCATTTTCTTATCACTAATGAAGAAAACAAGATCTAGGGATAAGCCAGTCAATTTATTTTTACCCTTCTGTCAAGCTAAGCAGGATTACATAAAGTGAAAAGTGATGGGGTAGAAATGCTTAAATCACCCTCAAAGCCATTGACAAAAAAGGAGTTGGAAAATAGAATTTAACAACTGAAGACATAAACATAAACAAAGATGATAAGTCCAGGTACCTTAAAAAGACACGAAGGCAGATATCTAGAAGGTGCTTATAAGTCACCATATATTCAGTACATGCATCTCTGAACATTTTTTGATGAAGCTCTATGGAAAGTTGATGGCCTGGTCCATCAGTTAAAAATCTTTCAGCTGAAAGGAATAAAAGACCAAATTAAAAGTGGCTTAAACTATAAGGACATAATTATCTCATATGAGAAGTCTGGAGGTAAGCTAGGTTGACTAATTCAGTGGCCCAGTAATATTTCACTCCAGCTTTGCTTCTATTCAAATATGTTGACATTCCCCTTTTAGTTGCATAATAGTTCCATCAATTCCAAGCATCATTTCCCTGTGCAATGACTTCCAGCAAGAGAACCCTGATGGCCTTTAGTGATCTGGCTTCTTTAAGTTAACCTTCCAGACAAAATTCACCTCATATTAAATTACTTGCATTGCTCTTATAAGTGGCAGTTAACTATAATTTATTTTTTAACCCAATCTAATAAACTTTTATTTTTAGTGAGGAGTTTAAGACATTCACATTTGTTTTGATAATTGTTCTCTTTGGGTTTATCTGGGTCATATTATTTCATAATTTTTATCTTTTAGTCTTATTAAATTTGAGTCTGAAATAAACCTGGTGTAACAGGAGATACAAAGAGACCAGATTATTCAGGGACTTGTAGGCCAAAATAAGAGGCTAGATTTTGTTTTAGGGCAAAGGCAAGACATTGGATTGTTTGGAACATGGTACTCCTTGGCTTGTTATATATTTCAAGATCAATATGACTATTGCAAGGGAGAATATATTGTTTAGAGGAAAGAATGGAAGCAGTAAGATCCAATGGGAGATATAGTACAGGCAACAAATGATGTTGACCTGGCCTAGATGGTCATAGAGGGAAGCTAATGACTCCAAACTAAGAATTAACATATAGAGACACATAAATCAAATGGGTGTCAGGCATCCAGGGAGGAAATCAAAGATGAAAAGATTATATTTCGATCTGGATGATGTCATTACTCTCTGGGTAATGGAGATGACTGAGGAGGAGAAGAATACATTTGTAAGGCAGAGAGAACTAACAGTTAATGTTTTAGATATATAAATTGAAGATATCTGTGAATGAGCCAAGTGAATATATTAAGCCTGCTATTGGATAAGTGAGGTACCTATTGTTCAGAGCAGCAATCTAGAATAGAGATACACATGAGGACATCATCAATCAAGTGAACTCAGAGATGCCAACATTAGAGCCCATGTAAAGGGAGAGTAGACACCAACAGAGAGTTTTTGACAGATAATATGTTGGGAGGGATGTCACAATGGACTTTTTCCTAGTACCAAGAGAAACACTGTGTTCCCAGAATTTGAGATCTAGGAAAGGTGAGGACCCTTGGATTTATTATCATGATGTCATTATTATATTAACAAGAGCATTTTCATTGGAGTTTAAGCAAAGGACAGTTTGTGCTGGTGGCAGAGTGAATAGAATAGGAGGCAGTACAGACATTATGTGGAAGTTTGACTATAAAGAGGAGCAACAGAATTTTTTTCCCTATTTAAAATACCCATTTTAGTTTATAAATACTCAATGGATATGTGGAATTAATCTTAATAAATAGTTATTAGTGTAAATACAAAAATCAAATATATGTCTGGGTATATATTATTCATTGTTTGAACAGAGGTATTAATATTGAACTCTGTGCATTTCTGTAACTGAAGAATCCAGGAGTTGCAGTATGTTAGAAAGAATGGAGCAACTGGGAACAATTTCCCTTCCAGTTTTTGGGCTCTGTCCATGACCTCCATAATTTCTGGGCTCTACCCCATGAATTTTTCACTGTTTCACCACTATTTCAATCCATCTTGTACCAAAATCTGACTAAAGTTCCTCACATGAGTATCATTCATCATAAATTGTTGTAGGATCCAGAAAAGAATGGCGTCATTCAAATACTACTGATAGTAGAAATGACCACATCATTTACCATGTCTGATCTTGGTGATATATTCTTAAAAATGGTTAATATTATAAGCCTGGGCTTTTTTTGGTCTGTTTTATCACACTTTCTTGTGTATATAATATTCATACAGGGTCATATTAGACAAGGTCATTTTACTACATGATTTATGTGACAAAATTTTATGGTGGAATTTTTCCCCTTCCTATAATTTATATAATTTCAAATAATATGCTCTATTTTCCAAAAGGAGCAGATGTTACATCACTTATATTTTTATATATAGTCTTGGTTGGGGATATTAAATATGAGTAAAAACATAAAGCAATATAATTAATTGAAGATCAACAATCATTTACTGAGAAATATTTTCTGAAACCATTTAGGAAACATCAATTTTATTATCCTCCTATCTAATAAAAGAGTAATATGCAAATTGACCATCACTCCAACACACAAGATGGCTGCCCTCATGTGGTCAAAGATGGCTGCCCCCATGTGGACACAAGATGGCTGCCACAAGATGGCCATCAGGGGAGGGCAGTTGGGAGGGACCAGGCCTGCAAGGGAGGGCAGTTGGGGGTGACCAGGATGGCAGAGGAGGGAAGCTGTGGGTGACCGGGCCTGCAGGGAAGGGCAGTTGTGGGCGATCAGGCCAGCAGGGGAAGGCAGTTGGGAGGGACCAGGGGCAAACAGGCTGGCAGGGGAGCAGTTAGGCATCAATCAGGCTGGCAGGGGAGTGGTTAGGGGGTGATCAGGCTGGCAGGCAGAAGTGGTTAGGGGCAATCAGGAAGGCAGGCAGGCGAACAGTTGGGAGCCAGCAGTCCTGGATTGTGAGAGGGATGTCCGATTGCCTGGTGGGATCGGGCCTAAATGGGCAGTTGGACATCCCTCGAGAGGTCCCAGATTAGAGAGGGTGCAGGCTGGGCTGACGGACACACACCCCTGTGCATGAATTTCTTGCACCGGGCCTCTAGTATGTAAATAAGTTCCAAGGCATATTTACTTTGAGGCTAGAGTAATGACATAATCAAGTTCATATAATCTGGGCATTTACAATTTCAATGATAGAGAAATTGCTCCTCTTAATAGAAGATAATGCATATTAGTTTGTAGACTTTATGTCTGCCAACAGTACATTGTCATTATTAGGTCACTTTATCATTGACTCTGGTCATTAGAAGGTAATTGGAATGCATTTAAATTTAATTATGGAGTTATATTTTCTTGTAAATAGTCCCACTGGCACTATTAGAATAATTATACTTCTTAGAGGAAAAAGAATTGAAGCTGTGTTAAAATAAAAATAAAAATTTAAATCAAAATACATTATAGTTTCTTTGTTTTAGAAAGGATGCTTAAAATAGTCTTCCTTTACATAATGGTCACCATTATCATTGAGGTTTGCTTAGATGGTATTTATTTTTTACTTCAGAGAAGAAAGGAGAGGAAGAGAGAGAGATAGAAACATTAATGATGAGAGAATCATTGATCAGCTGCCTTCTGCATGCCCCACACCAGGGATTGAACTTGCAATCCTGCATGTGCCCTGACTGGGAATTGAACCATGCCTTCCTGGTTCATAGGTTGACACTCAACCACTGAGCCATGCCAGCCAGGCATTTAGGTGGTATTTTAAGGAGTGTGTTATATTATAGCATGTATGAGGATCTGTTCTTACCCGAATATAATTTGCATTAATTATAATATTATTTTCATACAATGTTAACCTTCACTTTTGTGTTCCTTTATTTCAGCTGATTACAGTTTTTCATTTTTTTGCTAATTTAATTCTATTTTACTTATTTGCCACATACTTTTATTTCTTGAATGAGAATGTGTGTATTTGTTATGTTTTTATATTTAAACAAAATTACTAGAGAAGCAGTAATTATGACAAAACTAATACAGGTAGTATTGTTGTGAAGAAAATGTGAACTGTTAAATCAGGAAAGACTGCTGACAAGACCTTTGCTCAACTTGGTATGTAGGAAACTTTCACCAGGTTTTCAATGGTAAGTATCAAAACTAGTACATGAGTAAATTAAAAAATAAACATTTTAATCATTTTCAGTATTCCCTAAAGAGGAAATTCTGCACAATGTGAAAATATCTGCTGAACTCTTTTTGGGACTAAGAGGGAGAGGAACAAGTTTTTTGCAGCTGCAGACCCTAAGTCTAGAGAGGGACCTAAACCAGGGGCAGATCCTAAAACAGGGGTGGGGTCTAAGCCAGGGGTGAACCCTAAGAATGAGGCATAGTTCAGGAAAGGCACAGGGACCTAGGTAAATCATGATGAGTATATATAGGCAAAGTGGTGTTACTTAAATCTGTGTGTATGCCTACAATATCCTATACTAGAGGCCTTGTGCTTGAAATTTGTGCATGGGGGGAGGGGTCCCTCAGCCCAGCCTGCACCCTTTCCAATCTGGGACCCCTCGAGGGATGTCTGATTGTGGGATCGGGCCTAAACTGGCAGTCAGACAACCCTCTTGCAATCCGGGACTGCTGTTTCCTAACTGCTCACCTGCCTGCCTGCCTGATCACCCCTAACCACTCTGCATTCCTGCCTGATTGCCCCTAACTGCTCCTCTGCCAGCCTGACCACCCCTAACTGCTTTCCCCTGTTGGCCTGATTGCCTCTAACTGCCTCTGCCTTGGCCTCGCCACTGTGGCATTGTCTGGAAGGACATCTGGTCTATCTGGTTTAATTAGCATATTGCCCTTTTATTAGTATACATAATAAAAGGGTGATATGAAAATAGATAGCATATTACCCTTTTATTAGTATAGGTAATAAAAGGGTAATGTGCAAATAGACCAAATGGCAGAACAACAGAACAACCAATCAAAGTGTAATATGCTAATGATATGCTAAGGCTGCTCAACCGCTCACTATGACGTGCACTGACCACCAGGGAGCAGACAGTCAACTGGTCGACCAGTTGCTATGACGTGCACTGACCACTGGAGGAAGATGCTCCGACTGGTAGGTTAGCTTGCTGCTGGGGTCCGGCTGATGGGGACTGAGCGAAATGGGCTGGACATGCCCTAGAGCCCTCCTACGGTCCCTCCCCAGCCTGATCATGCACCGGTGGGGTCCCTCAGCCTGACCTGTGCCCTCTCACAATCTGGGACCCCTTGGGGAGTGTTGGAGTGCCGGTTTCAGTCCCATCCTGCAGCCCACTCCCCTTGGCAGGGCGCCAGACACAGGGCTCATGGCTGGGAAGCACTGCTGCGGCAGCACAAGCCTCTCCTGATCAGGACTGATTGGTCGCAAGCCTGCAGCAGGCACAGTGGGGCCAGGATGAGTGGGAGCAGCAGGTAGGAGCTGCAGGCGGCGTTGGACTGCAGGTTTCGGCCCAATCCCTGCAGGCCACCCAGAGGGACCCCACCAGGCCTCTAGTTTTAAATATTCTTTATTTTTCTAGTAATTGGATTATTCACTCATTCCTATACACTGGTCACATTTTCCTGCTCCTGCACTACTACTTTTCTTGAAAATTATTGTCCATCACCTCCATATAGTTACATATGTCTATTTATTTTAAAGTTCAGGGCAATTGCATTTTACTATAGAAAGTCTTCCCTGCCTTAAAGTAATATTCCCCTGCTGATGACACCCAAAATAACTTAGTTGCACACTCCTACTGACACATTACTTTCTATTATATAGTATTTGTTAATTATGTATGATAAACCCTATAGCATATAGATTAAAAGTGTGGGTTTTGAATTCAAATCACAATCCTGCCCTTAAATTGTGTAACTTTAGGAAACTTAATTAACCTTTCTGTTCCTCAATTTCCTCCTCAGTAAAATAATCTCACCTGCCCTGTAAAGTTCTGAATATTAAACCAATTAGGTATATCAAAGAACATGTCATTGTCATCTTTGCATATCTTCACCTCCACTCACACCATGTCTTGTGTATAATTCGATTCTCAGACTAGTGAAACAACAGGGAAGATACTGACTCCTAGAAATTAGAAAGTCAATTTTCAATATTTAAAATTTTTGATTTTTCTCTAATTTCTTGATGTGCTTTATTATCTGAACAAAGGGGGAAAGTTTCAAACATTAAATGCTGGCTAAGCTGATGTAGTCTTTACTTATGAGTTACTTAGAGGCCCAGCACACGAAAACGTGCGTGGGTAGGGACCCGAGGCCTAGCCTGTGATCAGGCCCATCTTCTGCCCACTCGCCAGTCCCTGGTCCCGCCAGCACTCCATTCCCCTCACCAGCCCCAAGTCCCGCCCTGCCTCCGCTGCTAGCCACCTGGTTCCCCTCGCTGGCCCTCTTCCCACCCCACCGCCTCCACAAGCCACCCGGCCCTGGGTCCCGCCCTGCTGCCCTTGCCAGCTAGCCGGTTCCCCTCGCCGGCCCCGGGTCCCACCCCGGCTCTGCCGCCAGCCACGCGGTTCCCCTTGCCAGCCCCAGGTCCTGCCCCGCTGTCGCCGCCAGTCACCGGATTCCCCTCGCTGGCCCTTGTCCCGCCTCGCCACCTCCGCCAGCCACCCAGTTCCCCTCGCTGGCCCCCCACCTCATAGTGACTGGTTGAGCAGTCGTTCCAGTCATTATGCTTACGGTCATTGGCTTTTTATTATATAGGATAGTTTTTCCCTTTCTCCATAACTCCCAAGGCAAATATAGATGTTTGATTAGGTATTGATAGTAATAAAGCTTAATTCCCTTTAAGAGTTTGGTAAATTAAAATGTGAAAGCTCATATATAATGTTCAGTTATATTGTGAGTCTCGTGAGAAACTGGAGGACAACCTCATTCACTCGCCAGAATGTGGAACTAACTCAATCTCACAATTTCTTGGATATAATTCCTCTTAAACCTTTTCCTCACAGATTAAATTCTAAAACTAGCCAGGTGATTAGAAAAGGTTTATCTCACCAGTGGACTTCTCTGTTATTTTCTTCTTATTGTGAGATAAATGGCATGACAGAGCAGAGACAAAGAGGTGTACAATCAATATTCCAGGTATTAAGTCCAGAAAGTCAGAGCTTCCACAGCATGGCAACAGCTTTGCAGATGCCCACATTGTGATAGTTGAAATAACAAAGCCCAGTAAAGGTGAAAGCTGAGAGTGCCAAAAGGCCTGCCTTGGGAGCTTTTTGCAATGCATCCTTTTTTATTTTATTTTATTTTATTATTTTATTTTATTTTATTTTATTTTCCATTTTTTTATTAAGGTATTACATGTGTACATATCTTCCCATTGCCCCCCCACCTCACTCCCATGCATGCCCTCACCCCCCAATGTCTTGTGTCCATTGGTTATGCATATATGCATGCATACAAGTCCTTCGGTTGAACTCTTATCTCCCCCACCTCTCCCTAACCTTCCCCCTGTAATTTGACAGTTTGATGCTTTACTGCCTTTGTATCTATCTTTTTGTTCATCAGTTTATAATGTTCTTTATTATCCACAAATGAGTGAGGTCATGTGGTATTTTTCTTTCATTGACTGGCTTATTTCACTTAGCATAATGCTCTCCAGTTCCATCCAGGTTGCTGCAAGTGGTAAGAATTCCTTCTTTTTTATGGCAGCATAGTATTCCATTGTGTAGATGTACCATAGTTTTCTGATCCAGTCATCTGCTGACAGGCACCTAGGCTGTTTCCAAATCTTAGCTATGGTGAATTGTGCTGCTCTGAACACAGGGGTGCATATATCCTTTCTGATTCGTGTTTCTAGTTTCTTAGGATATATTCCTAGAAGTGGGATTACTGGGTCAAATGGGAGTTCCATTTTTAGTTTTTTGAGGAAACTCCATACTGTTCTCCACAGTGGCTGCACCAGTCTACATTCCCACCAGCAGTGCACAAGGGTTCCCTTTTCTCTGCATCCTCGCCAGCACTTGTCGTTTGTTGATTTGTTGATGATAGCCATTCTGACAGGTGTGAGATGGTACCGCATTGTTGTTTTGATTCGCATCTCTCAGATAATTAGTGACTTTGAGCATGTTTTCATATGTCTCTTGGCCTTCCTTCTGTCTTCTTTCGAAAAGATTCTATTTAGGTCCATTGCCCATTTTTTATTGGATCATTTATCTTCCTTTTATTAAGTTGTATAAGTTCCCTGTAGATGTTGGAGATTAAACCTTTATCAGTGATAACATTTGCAAATATGCTCTCCTATACAGTGGGCTTTCTTGTTGTTTTGTTGAATAAGGACAATTCGTGGATGACATGATACTGTACATAGAAAACCCTAAAGACTCCATCAAAAAATTATTAGACTTAATAAATGAATTCAGCAATGTAGCAGGATACAAAATTAACGCCAAGAAATCTATGTCATTTCTATACACCAACAATGAACTTACAGAAAGAGAGACTGAGAAAACAATCCCATTTACCATTGCACCAAAAATATTAAGATACCTAGGAATAAACTTAACTAAGGAGGTAAAAGACCTCTACTCAGAAAACTACAAGACATTGAAAAAAGAGATAGAGGAAGACATAAATAGATGGAAGAGCATACCGTGTTCATGGATTGGTAGAATCAACATCATTAAAATGTCCATACTACCCAAAGCAATCTATAGATTCAATGCACTCTCTATTAAAATACCAATGGCATATTTCACAGACCTAGAAAGAACTCTCCAAAAATTCATCTGGAATGAAAAAAGACCCCGAATAGCCACAGCAATCCTGAGAAAGAAGAACAAAGTAGGTGGGATCTCAATACCAGATTTCAAGCTGTATTACAAAGCCACTGTTCTCAAAACAGCCTGATACTGGCACAAGAACAGGCGTATTGACCAATGGAATAGAATAGAGAACCCAGATATCGACCCAAACCACTATGCTCAATTAATATTTGACAAAGGAGGCAAGAGCATACAGTGGAGTTAAGACAGTCTCTTCAACAAATGGTGTTGGGAAAATTGGACAGATAGATGCAAAAAAATGAAACTAGACCACCAACTTACACCATACACAAAAATAAACTCAAAATGTATAAAGGACTTAAACATAAGACGGGAAACCATAAAAATACTAGAAGAATCCACAGGCAGATAAATCTCAGACATATGCCGAAGTAATTTCTTCACTGATACCACTACTAGGGCAATGGAAACTAAAGAGAAAATAAACAAATGGGACTACAGCAATGCATCCTTTGAACATAGTAACAACTTGCCCGAGGCCCCATGACCATGGAGAGCAAGGACCACAGCCAGGGAGTAGTCCATCACAAAGGAAGGATTCAAATACACAGCTGGAAGTAGGCCCAGGAGCAAAACACTGATAACCCTCTCACCAGTCCAGTGAAGAGATGCATCCTTGGAACCAGAAGGTGGCTGGGTGACAGGTGAATGTGCTGTATTCCACACCATCCTGGGGTAGGTTGGTCTTGGAGAAATGCTGAGATTTGAGCAAGTCAGACCTCCCCCACAGGGGTTCAAAGAAAGAGAGCTCTGCCTCCTTGGGCACTGCAGAGGACACCCAGCCTCTATACACTCACCATCTCTCTCCTGAAGGCTCAAGGTCCTGGAGGATATGTTTTTATTGATTTTAGAGAGAGGAAGGAAGGGGGGGAGAGATAGAGATAGAGACAGAGATAAAGATAGAGATAGAGATAGAGATAGAGATAGAGATAGAGATAGAGATAGAGAGAAACATTGATTGGTTGTTTCTCATACATATCCCAACTGGGGATCAAAACCACAACCTATATGTGTGCCCTGACTAGGAATCAAACCCAAAACCTTTCGTTGTATGTGGAAATGCTCCAACCAATTGAGCCAACTGGCCAAAACATGCCTATTCTTTTTTTTTCCTGCAATTCAAACATCTGCACAAATTCAGCAACAAAGATCAGAAACTACTTGTGCTTTTGTATATAGTCTAAATATTCTGTTTGATGTGTCACTAATTTTACTTTTGTAAGATGATGCATCTTTGTTATTTGTTTAGGGCCTGAAGGAGCTCTTTTTGAACATTCAGTGGAAACACCCCTCATAAGAGCCGACCCATTTCAGGAGTTGAGGTAAAAATTTTGTTCAAATATAAACATACTCATTTATAGAAGACACCTGGATAGGTGCTAGAATAATATTTTAGCAGTTGAAACGAGATTGATTTCTTTTGCCCACTGTGAGTTTTGTTCTTTATTGATTAAGATAGTACATATGTGTCCTTATCTCCCCGCAAAGCCCCCCCCCCCCACAGCCCTGCACTCGTGCCCTCACCCCTAGTGTCTACCCCTAATGTCTGTGTCCACTGGGTATGCTTATATGCATGCATACAAGTCCTTTGATTGATGTCTCCCCCTTCCCTCTGAGGTTTGATGGTCTGATTGATGCTTCTCTGTTTCTGGATCTGTTTTTGTTCATCAGTTTAGGTTGTTCATTATATTCCACAAATGAGTGAGATCATGTGATATTGATCTTTTTCTGACTGACTTATTTTGCTTAGCATAATGCTCTCCAGGTCCATCCATGCTGTTACAAATGGTAGGAGTTTCTTCCTTTTTACAGCAGCGTAGTATTCTATTGTGTAGATGTACCACAGTTTTCTAATTCACTCATCTGCTGATGGGCACTTAGGCTGTTTCCAAATCTTAGCTATTGCAAATTGTGCTGCTATGAATATAGGGGTGCATATTTCCTTTCTGATTGGTGTTTCTAGTTTCTTGGGATATAGTCCTAGAAGTGGGATCACTGGGTCAAATGGGACTTCCATTTTTAGGTTTTTGAGGAAACTCCATACTGTTCTCCACAGTGGCTGCACCAGTCTATATTCCCACCAGCAGTGCACGAGGGTTCCTTTTTCTCCACATTCTCACCAGCACTTGTCATTTGTTGATTTGTTGATGATAGCCATTCTGACAGGTGTGAGATGGTACCTCATTGTCATTTTGATTTGCATCTCTCAGATGATTAGTGACTTTGAGCATGTTTTTACTTTCCTAGAATAGAACAATGATTCAGACAATCCTGATAACCAAGGACAGAAAGTGGAGATCTTACAGAGACTGGTAGGAAGTGTGGAGTCATGAAAGGGCTGGCCAGGCTCCCACAAACAGCAGCTGAAGTTTCTGAGAGATATCTCAGCTGTGGGGAGTTGCTGTGGGGAGTCTAATCCCCAAGCTGGGCCCCTCAGCAGAGAACACCAAAATTGAGAAAGGTGCCCACACAAAATCTGGATGTGAAAAGCATCAGGGTTGCTGTATGCCAGGGAGAGATGGCTGGAAATGCAGGTACCCCCTTAAAGGGCCAACACACAAAGTTTGTGTGTAGCCATTCACTTTGGGCTCTGGAACAGGGATGGCAGAGTGGACTACAAATGTGTGAGAAGAAACCAGGGATGGGGGCTCTGGGGTTAGAGCTTGTAAGGCAGACACCCTGGTTTCCTGTGCAAAGTTGTTCCCTCACACTGTGGAGGTAATCTTTCTCAGGCACACCTTTGCTATCCATGTAATTTTTTTCCCAGGGGGAGGGGGGAGAGAGAGTTGACCATCTTTATTGGACAACAATGTGCCCCATGGTGTGGAGTTTCTGAGGGTCATAAAGAGACTGAGAATAACAATTTGCATCCAGGCAGAAGCAATTGCCCCACCCTGTTGGAAAACATCCTGCAAACCTATGGACAATTGCCTGAGGGCTAATCAAGACTACATCCATCAATCTACAGGCAAAGGCAGTCTCTGGAGGCTTTGAGTGTTTGTCTGATCTAATTAGCCAGAAACAGCATTTGACCTAAACCGGCAGTCAGGGGTCTCAGATTGGAGAGGGTACAGGCTGGGCTGGGGGACACTTCCCCCAGTGCACAAATTTCGTGCACCAGGCCTCTAGTATATATATAAAAGGCTAAGTTGACTTGTGCATGCATGATACATATAAAGCTCTCATTGGCACCAATCCCACACATGTGTTTTGATCTGTCATTGTTGATTGTGAATTTGGTTGGCACTTCTATTATAGAGAAAGGACAAATAGCGATATTAAAATATTTCTTCTAATTAATTTCCTTTCTCTGTGCATGAATCCGTGTACTGGGATACTAATTGAGTCATAAAAAGGAATGACATTTTACCATTTGCAATAGCATGGATGAACCTAGATGGTATTATGCTAAGTAAAATAAATCAGGAAATATTAATGCCATATGATTTCCCTTTTATGTGAAATCTAAAGAGCAAAATAAATAAAAAGACAAAATAGAAATAGTCTCATAGATACTGAGATAAATCAGACTGATGGTTGCCAGAAGGGGGTGGTGTTGGGGTACTGAGTGAGAAAGGTGAAGGGATTAAGAATTACAAATTGGTAATCACCAAATAGTCACAGGGATGTAAAGTACCCATAGGGAACATAGTCAACAATACTGTATAATACTGTATCATGCCAGGTGGGTACTTAAAATATCAGGAGGTAGTGGGTCACTTTGTAAACTTTATGATTGCCTAACCACTATGCTGTACACGAGAAACTAAAACAAAATAATATTAGTTGTAAAGTGTAATTGAAAAAAAAGAATTTTGTTTTATATAAATGTATTCTATTAAAGAACAAACAACAAACAAAACAACAGACTCATAGAAACAAAGAACAAACTGATGGTTGCCAGACAGGGTGGTAGAGTGATAGGTACAGTAGGTGAAAAGGAATCTATATTAATAATATGCTAGGTGGTCATCATGCCCTCACATCATCACAAGATGGCTGCCACAATATGGCCACCACAAGATGGCCACCACAAGATGGCTGTCACAAGATGGCCATGCGCTCAGCAGAGGTGGGGGTCCCCACGTTGAGGCCTGGGGGTCCCGTGGCTCTGTGCAGTGCAGAGGAGGCCAGTCCTGGCGTCTCTGCCGCCTCGTGTGGAGGAGGCGGATTGCAGCAGGGGAGGGCAGTTGTGGGCAATCAGGCCAGCAGGGGAGGGCAGTTACTACTGCCGGCCAGCAGGGGAGGGCAGTTACTACTCTGCCGGCCCTGTCACCCCTAACTGCCCTCCCCTGCAGGTCTGGGTCCCCCCACAACTGTCCTCCCTTGCAGGTCTGGTCCCTCCCACTGCCCTCCCCTGCTGGCCTGGTCTCCCCCAACTGCCCTCATCTGCTGGCCTGGTCTCCCCCAACTTCCCTCCTCTGCTGGCCCAGTCACCCCTAACTGCCCTCCCCTGCTGGCCTGATAGCCCACAACTGTCCTTCCCTGCAGGCCTGGTCCCCCCCAACTGCCCTCCCCTGCAGGCCTGGTCCCCCCCCAACTGTCCTCCCCTGCAGGCCTGGTTCCTCCAACTGCCCTCCCCTGCAGGCCTGGTCCCCCCAACTGCCCTCCCCTGCTGGCCTGATCGTGCACAACTGCCCTCCCCTGCTGGCAATCTTGTGGCGGCCATCTTGTGTCCACATGGGGGCATCCATCTTTGACCACATAGGGGTGGCCATCTTGTGTGTTGGAGTGATGGTCAATTTGCATATTACTCTTTTATTAGATAGGATAATAAAAGGCTAATATGCAATTGTCCCCTTGACCAGGAGTTTGACCTGCAGGCAGGCTGGCCAACCGCTCATATCCCCTCCCCCTGGCCAGGCTGGCCTGACTCCACCCATGCACGAATTCATGCACCAGCCTCTAATATATATATATTGAGTGGCCAGATTATTATGCGTTCAGAGATCATAATAATCTGGCCACTCAGTGTATATTTGTTTATCTATTTGCTTTGCTTTCTGTAAGTGCTCAAAACTTCTTATATAAGTCATTGAAAAATGTTTATATATTCACATATTTGAAGAAAAAGGTAGATATCTAACTAGCAAACTAAAACATAACAAAAAGAAAAAAATTAAATTATCTGATTCCTCTTCAGTGTGTTTATAGAGATGTATACCTCAGAGCATTTTAATCACAGGCTCTTTGGTAAAATGAGTCTTTTAAAAAAATTCTTGACACTATTATAGATGTCCCCCATCCTTCCCTTTACCCACCTCCATTCAACTCCATTGCCCCCTCTCTCTGGCCATCACCACACTGTTGTCTGTGTTCATGGGCTATGCATATATGTTCTTTGACTAATGAGTCTTAAGATGTGCTAAACTGAAATATTTCATCTTCAAGGCTAGAAATGATGACAAAGTGGAAGAAATCTGCTCTTCTAGAAGCACCATATTATGATCTGATTAAAAACAAGTAATTGGACCTATTGAGTCAATTTTGTTGACAACAGATCTTTGAAACAGATTCACCTTTACTAGGGTCTTCCAGTTCACAAATGGTTTGCCTGAAATAGACCAGACCTTTACAGGTTACTTACATGTCTTCTTCCTTTCCTTCCTCTTCCCCTCCTTTCTATCAATCCAGGCAGGAAAAAAGTAAGCAATTTGCAAATCTCAAAATAGCAAAAATGGGCAACCCGCTAGATCAATGATTTTCGAACTTTTTCATCTCATGGCACACATAAACTAATTATTAAAATTCTGTAGCACACCAAAAATTATTTTTTGCTAACCTGACAAAAAAAGGTATGATTTTGATTCATCCACACAGGATGACTATTGTTGTATTGGCTGTTGTCATTTTATTTAACAATCTAAGGGGAAAGAGGTCAGTGCCCTGACTAATTAGTGAGGTATTGCATGTTTTAAAAATTATTGTGGCACACGGGTTGAAATTTGCTGAGCTCAACCAGGCTTATCTAGAAATATCAGTGTTTCCCCATGACCTAAGCCCAACATAATTAAACCAATAAATTCCATAAGTATCTCTTCATGTTTTCTCATACTCAAGCTAAAATTTCAACATGTGTAACAGATAAAATTTCACATATTGAGATGTATACAAGAAAATGGAACTTTGTTTACTATTGCAAATAGTGCTAGACAAAAAACTTGCTAATTGAAGATGGCAACCATCTGATTTAAAAACTCTTGTCAAATAAATATTCAGTCAATTCACATGCAAATTCCTTAACCGGGTACTTCTCTCTTCTTCATCACTTCCCTTTTTCTCTTAATGACCCACCTGCACTCTAATCTTACCCTCCCTGAGGAGGAATCAAATCCTTTTCTATTCTGTTCTCCCTCTCACAGATCTTTAAACATGTCAATCAATTAGCCTTTCAAAATTTGGAGTTGGGTTGGGTTGGAGTAACTGAAAATTCTTTCAAGTAATCACATTGTGCCATCAGGTGGAAATTCAGTGTTTCCCAGGCAGAGAAAAATAAGAGAATTTTTTCTGGTACATATATTACTAGAATTTCTGTATTATGTTTCACTTAATCACAGAGAGATTCTGATAAATTTTATGAGTATACTATAAAGCCAGCTGAGGTCAGTCTCCATCCTGTGTATTAACTTCATCAATTCAGTATTTTTCCAAAAGAAATCTGCCCTGTAACTTTCCTAAATTTTTTAAAAAAGCAACCAAAATCTGAATGCCTAACTTACATTCTTGTTTTTGAACATGCAGCAGATGCACGTTGCCCTTAAATTTGTCTTTTTTTCCAGACAAGTTTGTGCCTTAACTAAAAAAAAAAATTTTTACACAGTTATTCACAAATAGCATTTTCTTCTGGTGTGGAACACCAGAGTGCTTAATCATGCCATCTGAAGTTACTGCATTGGGTTAGGGCTCTCTACTGTTTTATCTGTTTTCAGAGGATACTATTTCAATAGACTCTCACTGATAGGAAGTGAACTTCTTTACTACACGTTATTTCTGGATTTTTAAATGAATAATGTACATTTTATTAGCATTCAAGAATGATGTGAAGATACTATATATCTTATTGATTATACCTTCTGTGCTAAGCTGTTCATTGAGGTATTCTTGGAGTGGCTTTTTTAAATACTATTTTTCCTTGGTTTCTTTCTCTCATTTCAGATTAGAATCTCCCACACGAAGTCTAAGCATGGATGCCCCAAAGGGTGTTCATATTAAAGCTCATGCTGGGAAAATCAAGGCCCTTTCTCAAATGGACATCATTTTTCATAGCAATGATGGAATGGTGAGTTCAATTGACCAAGCTCCTACTGCATGTCTTGACAATACTCATGTCCATAAAGTATCAGTATATTAAATTTATGGTAGTTTGTAAAGAAATGTTATGAAAAACATAGAGTAGAAAATGTGAAACAAAGGCAAATGTTAATTTAGCATTGAAAGAAGGTCCAAGAAAGTTTAAAATAATTCCAGATTAGATCCAGACAGCTTTCTTTGACTGGTATTTGTGCCATCTAGACTCTTGTTATTTTTAGCTTTGAAAAAATACTACAGACTTTCAGAGTTTACAGAGAATATCAACTTTTCCATTTCCCAGTGATTCAGCTTCTCTCAGTATGGTCACTGGAAGGTACCTGTAAGTGACAACCATTATCTGTTACCGCTTACAGCACTGGGCTTCCTTATGACAAATTATGTTTAAATGACAATATGATCTTTAAAAATCAGTTACAATAAGGATAAAATCTGAAACTTCAAATCCAGAAATAAAACATTCCTGATAGAGGCCACAGTTACAGCAAGGCAATGGAGCACATGCTACTCAACAGGGATTGTTCTAGTGCTAGGTCAATTCACAGATGACCTATTTGAATTCAGGAAAGATAACAGGCCTCACTGGGCCCTATGTTCTCATCTGTCAAATAGGGGAAATAATATTTGCTTAACTATGTCATAGGGTTATAAGACACCAATGTGGTAATATGGGTGGCAACATTTTGAAATTATGTAATTTAATATTAAGAGGAAGGTGTAGTTGAGGCAACAAATGGAGGCCAGGAGAGGCAGCTCATTAATGTAGACAGGACCCGGCTGACAGGCAGTGAATGAAATTTAAAAGTCCTCTGGCAATTCTCCTGCAAGTTTTAACTTAAAAAGTTATGATGCCATTAACAGATAAATGCAAAAATGGAAATCAAGACATTTGGAATCTTATTACTAATTCATAATGTCACTACATTCTTAAAATGCATTAACTTGAAAAAATTTATATGGACTGTAATTTTTAAATAACATTACTTTTTCCCCCCATGAATTATGTGTCAATTTTAGCAGTCTGACTCATAACTAAAGTTCCTCTCCCTTATTACTGGGGGCCAGTTCAGAGTGAAGCAATGTGTGGCCACCCAGAAAATATTGTCCCTCAAAAGCATAAGAAGATGAGCAATGAAGTGGTATATGAACTACCAGTGACTACAGTTTGCTGGAAAAAAATAATTAGAAATAAATTGACCAATTATCCATTAAAAAAAAAAAAAAAGGAGAGAGGAAAAGCAGACAAGCTAGAAAAAAATCAAACACACATGGGAAAAAGCAAGTACCCACAGAACCCAAAACATTGGGCAATAACCTATTAAATAGGTTCTGCTTTTAAAAAATACCCATTTTATTCCTTTTATTCTAGGAGTCCCAGACCATAAGGGTAAAGCTTTCCCTGTAATGCCACTAATACTGTTTCACCCCCTGCTTCACATGGCAGCGGTCAGTGTCCCAGGAGGGAGGATGCCTGCAAACATCAATTTATTAAAAGACTGGAGTTCAAGGATGAGAGCCACATAAAATAAAGGATCTAACTTTGTTGGCAAAAAAGATCATTATGCCTACCCACAACATGCTTTAATTCCTTCTAAGAAGGGAGCACCCTAGAATAGGTACAGTTTGCAGCTCAGTGTGACAATTCTTATTGCCTTCAGTTATCAAAAAAATTTCCAAATCTCAACCAATGGCCATTTGTTTGCATTTCAGTTTAACTATAATAGGAACACAAAATTCAGTAGCTTTTATTTTAGTTGGCTTTTATCACTATTTACTGCTTTTCTGCATCTAATAGAAGGCAGGAGTTTCAAATATGTTTAAAGTTAGGGAAATGGTTGATAGCTAATAGGATAAATGTAATTACTTTTGACAGAAAATAAAATCAGGAGAGAAATTCCAACATTCACAGGTAAAAATTATTTAGATTAATCTATTTCTGTGGCTTGCAATTTATCCTAATAGGGAGGAGATGTCAAAGTGGATCACAAGATTAATGTGAATCAGCAGAAGAATTCTATTTTTGCTTTTGTCAGGTAATTCTGAAAGGCATTTTTGTGAGTGGAGCATTATAAATTTTCCTAGCTCAACTGGTACAATGGGTAAAAGTAAAAATGACTTCACTCCAAATTGGAGAAGGAATTATTAACACTTTGCCTGAATGTAAAATAGAAATAGGCTATAAAAGATTCAGATAATTATAACAAGTAAAAGCAGGTGCTTATTTCATTTTCTATGCTGAGAAAAACTAATCTGTTTAGAACATTTTGAGAATATGAATTTTATGCTTATCATGTTCATTCCTCCTTTACCAATTAATCTCTCATTTTCTCCCAAACAGCTTGTGCTTGATACTGAAACTGTATATTTACCCAAGTTGGTTCAGGGGACTCAGGGTCCTGCTGGCAGCTCACAAAGACTCTATGAAATTTGTGTGTGTCCAGATGGGAAGCTTTACCTGTCTGTGGCTGGTACAAGTACCACATGCCATGAAAACAGTCACATCTGTCCCTAAACCACCCACACCTTCCATGGAGAATCTGCCTTGTTTCAGTGAACTTTAGAGACTTCAAGCCTTCACACTTAGAGCAACTTGACACCCTGGAAAACTGAGGTGGTGGATGGAAGTAGGACACACTTTCAAAAAGAACTTGGAAAGAAAACTGTGCCAATGAAAGGGTTTAGAATGTTGTGTGGGTGGTAGATGCAAAAGCCAAAGAAATAACAAAAGAATGTTTATTCTACTAGATTGATTTTATCAGAATCTTGTGAATTTTCTTTTCCTTTCTTGTACATGTCAATCTACAATAAAATAGTGAATTGGTGTGTGGAATTAATTTATGATGTTCAATTGTGGCTATCTAACTCCCCTTAAAAGTGGCATTAGTCAATACTAAGACGACCCAAAGTTCTATGATGTGTTTTCATTATATCACTCAAACCTGTGAGTCCTCTCTTCATTTTAATGCAATGTATGGCCAAGTTTCACAAGAAAATGTCCATATTTTAAATGGACTTTAAGGTTGATCTGATTTTCAATATGTAGTCAAAGGAATAAATCATACAAAATTAATCATGCTTTCTTTATAGTCAATGAACAATAAAAATCAACCTACATTTCCCCCCAAACTTCACAGTTTGAGCATCTTACTTTCTTTAATCCTCACAACTCTTTGAGGTATGTATTATTTTCCCCAAGTTATTGGTGATAAAAATGGTTCAGGTAGAACAAGTCACAAGGTCATACAATATCTACTGGAAATTAAACTGTGACCCTACATTTGAACAGGAAAAACTTTGATATGTTGTTTCATTCCATCCAAAATACCAATCTACATAAATGTGTAGATGGGATAATACTCTTTTGACAAGTGAAAGAACTAAAGTCCAAATGTGTTTTGTCATCCGTCAAGATTAAACAGCTAGTAGGTGGTAGGACTCATAACTGTCCATCCTGTGTACTTACATCTACACAATAGATAAAAGACTAGATAGCTATCTATATATATAAAAGCCTAATATGCAAATTGTCCCCGTGGGAGTTTGACCGGGAGACCGATCGCTCGCTATGACATGCGCTGACCACCAGGGGGCGGCACGGAATGAAGGGAGGCCCAGGGCGGCAGCTGGAAGGAAGGCCCCAGCTGGCAGCCTGAAGGCCCCGATCGGCCCTGATCACCGGCCAGGTCTAGGGACCCTACCCATGCACAAATTTTGTGCACTGGGCCTCTAGTAACTTTATAAAATCAGACTCTTGGTTTGTGAAATAATATTTAGTATCAATTGACTGTAAACCCTGATTAATACATGACTAATTAAAATCTTTTCTATTTCTTATTTTCTACCACCACTACAAAACTTGACATCTAAAAAAAAACACTACAGCAAACTTGCACAGATAGAAGAAAATCCTACCCATCCCCAATCAGACCTGGAAACAACTTTATTAAACAGAATTTGAACATTTTACCAACATCATTCCTGGGCTCTCAGCACGCCACGCTCCCCCTCCAGCTTGGTGTTTAAACTAATTGGACTGTGCAGGTGTTCACTAGTTTTCTCATGGAGGCTATGAACAATTCAGCCCTTCTGCCCAGGAAACTTTCATCCCTCTCTAACCTGGCAGAACCTGCTCAAGTGCAGGAGCCTGTTCCAACCATTCTAGACTGCATGCTACTCAGGAGCAGCTACTCTACATACTGCTGAGTTTCCGTTTTCCTTTTAATACAAAAAGCATAACAGGGGAAAAGAAACAAAAAGCATAAGATAATTAGTTCAGGCCCAAAATTTCTTGCCTTGAATTTCAAATTCTAAAATGCTCTCCAAAATGAAAATTTCCCAAATATGTCAGTAGCAAAACCTGACCTAAATTTAGACGAGGCTATTTATCCGATCTATGTATTCAATTCGGTGTGAATATTCATAGATTTCACTGCAAAAAATCAACCCTGATGAGAATGGTTCATTAAAAACTTCCTAAAACCCAATCCAAGGGTTTCATACAAAGGTTTGTGAACCTGTAACTTTATTTCAATTTTTTAAATTGATTTTTAGAGAGGAGAGGAAGAGAAACACGGATGTGAGAGCAAAACACCTTTCAGCTGCCTCCTACATGCCCTCTACCAGGAACTGAGCCCACAACTCGGGCATGTGTGATGACTAGGAATCAAACTGGCAACCTTTTGGTGCACAGGATACCCAACCAACTGAGCAACATAGGCTAGGGCTGAACCTGTAACTTTTTAAAAAAGAAAGTCTACATGGACACGGGCAATAGGTTAGTGAAGACATTGAAGGGTGGGTGGGGGCTGGGAGGGGGGTGAAGGGCGGGTGTAGAATGGCAGATATCTGTAATACTATCAACAATAAAAAATATTTTTTTAAAAAGGAAGTCTAAAAAAAGAATCCCCAAAAAACTCCAACTGGATCAACTATGATAAAGGCCAGACAAGGTTTCCTGTGTAAGTTTTAATACCCTAAAGCAATAAAATACATTCTAAGTGCTGAAACTGAATTCCAAAGTAGCAAGTACTTCTTTAAAAATGCCCAGAAAGCTGAAGATCCAGAATTTGGGGAGTCCTAGAAGACAGAACTCTCAGCACTGCTCTGCCTAACTTTGAAGACTTGCATCTCAGACATAAAGATGAACATTTCCTACCTGTTAGGGCTCAAGTGTGAATTATCCCCAAACATGAAGCCCTCTCCTGAGACAAGGAAAATATCAATTTAGCCACTACCTACAGAAGAACCATATTTAAAGTATCTATTTTCAAATCCATAATATACAGGTGGGGCAAAAGTAGGTTTATAGTTGTTTTTATGGAAAATAATACAATTAATAAATAATAATACAGAATAAACTTTCACATATTCACAACTGTAAACCTACTTTTGCCCCACCTGAATATACCATATATATCAACTAATCTTATTTCCTAAAATGTAAAGTAAAATAAACTCTTTACTCAATAAGAACCTAATAAACCTAGTACTTTATATTCAACCATACAAAAGAAACCTACTAAAATTCCAGTATAAAAATATAGGGAAACTTAATTGTAATATTTCCTATAAACTCATATACACAATACACATATCAAAACTTAATATAGGGAGATATTAAGTTTGATTTTCAACGAACTATTTCTCAGAAAATACCAGTTACAATGATTTCTTATGTACATTTGCTTTATTAAAATTATGGCACTTAATATAACAGCAGAAATAATTACAGGGCTTCACATCCAGAAACAATAGAATCATTGCGGTGCATTCCTTATTATCAATAAAAGTAAAAAAGTTTTAATGTTCCATAAGTCCTTAATTGCACAAAGTATTATATTTAGCATCATTTATAGCCAGCACATGTATTTAAACTAATTATTACCTTTCTTTTACATTCCTCAAAAGAAATATGTTAAGTAAATACCTATGGTAGGACATTCAAACATAATTTAGCTGTCAGTTTAGAATCACTCATAGGGAAAATACAAGCTGATAATTCCTCTTTTATAAACTACTGGATATTGCCACAATACATTTTTTTTTCAATGTTTTCCAAAGTAAAATCCAAAAGGCTCCACCAAGTGCCATGTTGAAAGACATAAGATTTTTTTTAACTGCAGCACCTTTAGACAACAAAAGATTGCATCCTGTTCAACCATACTATATAAATTATGACATTTGTGGAAAATATGTACAAACTTAAAGCAAATGTTCTATCAGTTGATAAATGTTGTTTTGGTAAGCAGTTCTTGGAAGCAATATAATAACATCTGGTGATAAGAACTGCCACAATTTTGAGTTTTCCATATGCTATCTTCATGAAAGAGGAAACCTGTAAACATAAGGTGTAAAAAACTTTTAGAATACAGATGCAATGTGCACTCAGTGCACCCTAGAAGTACTATCTGCCTATTCTAAATCAAGTAATATTCAGGATTAAAATATGGTACCGTTTTTTAAATGTACTGAGTATTTAGGACGTAAAATTGCAACAAATTCATAATCAGATCCAGCTGATAAGAAAACAGCACATCCAAGAGGATCCATTTAAATAAAGGATAAAATTCCAAGACTTAATTCCCCTTTTTTGTTTAAAGCAATGATATTCCAGTGTTTCATTAGCCCCTTCAAAAATATCATGTTAAAAACATAAAATTCATCCTAAACACATATTCTTTTCTAACAAACTGCTAAGCTTTGATGATATAAAATGCAGTTCAATACGGTGTCATCCTAGCCATTCAAATACATCTAGCAATTTTTCAGTTCACTGCCAGCTTAAAAATAATTTTCTTTTAGATTCTGTCAAGATCTTCTATTGATATTGATATTCATAAGAACTCCAAAATTCTTCTCAAACAATGTACAATTCCTAAATAAGTGGCAATGAAGTCAGGAAGGACAGCAATTCATTCAAGATGTAGCTCTACTTTTTTTTTTTTTTTTAAATACTTTCACACTTTTTGTTGTATAAAATTTTCAAGTTTTATTATGATACAGGCAGTACATTCCATTACCCTCATAGCAACCTCAGAAGTGAACCTGTCATTTGGAATCTGTGGGAAAGGAAGCAAGTCAGGATATCTTGTTTTTAAACTGTCTACACCATAAGCTTCCAATGTGTGGACATCATTTGTCAGTCCTTCAAGTTGCTGACTATATTCCTCTATTTTTTGTGCAAGTGCAGTTGGCTTTACATCTTTATCGGACTTTCCCCTCACAGCATAGTCAGCAGCAATCAAAGCTAATTTGGTAGAAAGGTAACATTTAAAGCATACCCATTCATTGGCATTTTTATGAAGGTCATTCCTGGCAGCTGAAAAATTTGCTCTGGCTTGTCTCAACCACCTACGTGCTTCAACTGGATTACCAACTGACTTGAAAGTGGGAGGAACAAAGAACCGTTGAGAGTAAGTCTGTCCAGCTGAGGGTGGGCATTTTTCTTTATTTTGTTGTTGCCTTTCAGATTTATGGCTTGTTGCTTCTTGATTCCATGAAGTATAAAATCTTTGAAATGAATACTTGTCTGACTGAAATCGGGCTGCTGAGGTTGAAAATGTCCGCCTTGAGGCTCTGTCTGCATTTTGATCTACAAAAGCTTGTTTCTCTAATCTGTTAATTTCATTCTGCAAATGTTTAAAAACTTCATTAGCAATGTCATGATTCTCTGGATTTTTGTCAGGATGCCATTTCAAATATAACCGTCTAATAATCTTTTTTCTTTCAGATTCTGGAAGCTTCCAAGCTTGCTCCACCACTGTTGTCACTTCTTTTAAAATCTCTGGTAAAGAATTCACCTTAAGCTTTTTAGGGGAATGGTGTTTTGAAGATGAGGTCTTATGGCTTTCTTTACCAGAGAAAAGAGGAGGAATGTTTCGTACACCAGGTGCTAGGAACTCTGTAGGGCTGGTTGGTGTAGAAGGGGCACTGTCTCTGGTTTGAGAGCTTTCCTCAGGCCTTGAAAACTTATACAGATCAAGAGAGCTAACTATTTTATATTCACTATAACCAATATCAATCTGATAAATCTTTCCTAGAAAACTAGAATTGTCAGCATCTTCTCTTTCAACTTCTTGTACAATAATTGCATATGTGTATGTTGGCTGGTATGATCCATAGATATCACCACCTTCAGCATCAACAAGGTACCCAACATATTCTCCTGGGTAGAAAACATTCATTGGATCCATAAGCAAAGTATAATGAATTTCAGCAGGTATTGGAGTGCCTGGCATTGGAAGCTCAAGTTTTGATGGTTCTGAAGAGTCATATTTTACTCCTAAACTGTCAAGTTTCTCACTGATTCTGTAAATATCATTGCATCCTAGCATAGCAATTAAATATGAAGTGTCAGAAATCAAATTGTCAGTGGCTGATTTAAGTGTCATTGCTAATGCTAATAGGAAATTAATGTCTTTACTGTCTGAATGTTGTATGTAGAGCAGGATGACAGCATTACCAAATCTCTTCAAAAAAGCAAAAGTTTCACTTTTACTGTGGGGAATAGGATTAAAACCTTTAACTCTTAATGTTGTTTGAAGCTTTTCAAAACAGGACACTTTCAATCCTTCTCTTAGAGCTTTGCAAAGTCTTATGGCTTTTTCTTCATTGGCCAGGAAAGCATTATCATTTTCATGCTTCATAATTCTAATTAGTCCTGTAATGAATTGTTCAGAAGACAAGAGTAACTGCAGTCTTCCCTGAAGAGAACACAAGGCTCCAAACTGACAAACTTTGGGGGTCTCCTCATCTAACTGCTCTTCAAGAATACTGCTCAATAAACGAGGTCTGAGTTTTTGAGGAAAAAGCATTATCAACTTAGTATGAAATCCGTGGTCTTTCCCTAAGTAGCACTGGCTAAGATCAACCAACATTTGCACACCAATATTCCCCTGGATTCTACTTTTGTAATGTGGTGCATCATCAAACACTAAGATGCTGGACTTGACCAATCTACCATCCTGGCTTGGAAGGTAAAGTGCAAGGTCGCGTACATTCTCAAGATCACTCCTCACCTTTACTGAATCATTTTGTAAACTCTTGAACAAGCCAGAAACTACTCTTTTAACTGTACGCATTTCATTAGGATCTAATTGTTTTCCTTCAGAACTTTTGAATATGCGGCTCAACACTTCAACATATTGCTTAGTTGAGATAATATCTTCAGTACCTAAATGTTTGAACAACTGATGAAAGGTACCAAGTTCTAAAGGTAGTTTGTACAAATAAGGTTTAAAATCAGATTCATATTCTAGATTTATCACCACCTCTTCAGGCTTCAGAAGTTTCCAACCATCTTCTACCATCACAAAAGCAACCCCCCGCAGCTGAAAACGAAACTCCCTTTTTTCTGTACTGAGAAATTCATATATGCTCCTTAAGACCTTTGCTCTCGTTTTAACCATTTCTTCATCCAAAGTTGTAATGTTGCATATGTTTCTGCAGTTATTAATGACCTTATCAAGAGGGGGATCCAGGTTAACATTAAGCATACTCAAGACTTGTTCAAGCTGTTCTTGAGGACCAAGGTCACTACCTTCTTGTTCTTTGATACTCAAAGGAGTGGCTTTCTCTGGAAGAATAGGGCAGGATGTCCATAACAACTGAAGTACATCACATTGCTTGAATTTTGGATTCACTTGTGCTCCACTGAACTTTATAAGAGGAAGTGTTCCATTTACCTCTTGATATTGAGGATGAAATCTAATGAATTCAGCAGGGGCCCGCTCGGGACATAAGAATGGTATTAAAGACAGTTCTTTCAAAAAATTTCCAGATAACAAGTCCATTCGTTCTTGGAATATATGATGGAGAAGTATATCAACTGTATTTTGCAAAGTTTCTTTAGACCAGTTTTCTGTATTAGCTCTCACAGAGATTTCTTTAGCAAACTGTAACAACTGCTGCTGAGAAAGCATGTATTTTAGTCCAATGTTTCTTAAGAATTCCACCCAGGAGGTCATAAATGCAACTTGATTTTTGGGTTTTATAAGTTGTTCCAATTTTTTAAAGAAGTCCTTAGGAATAAACAAATTTTCAGGAAGCATAACTTCAAAAACCCTCACAGTTCTATCATAGAAATGCTTTGCTTGCTTTAGTCGACTGTTAGCATCATAGATTATCAATAAACTTTCCAGTTTTTCGAAAAGCTGTTCTTTGATCTCTGACAATTCCTCAATATTTGATAATCTATTCTTAAGATAGATCAAATGTTCTAATTTTGCATCATATGAGAGATTTTCAATTCTTGGTAAGAGGTGTTTCAAATATACCTCTAGATCATCTACAGGTATACAACCAAGCACCTCATAGAGTTCTTTTAAGTGTATTTTTTCTTCAAGAAATGCAGATGATGATGATTGTGTCCACTTTTCCACTTCAGCTGAAGGAATACTTTTTGTAAGTACATAGCATGTTCCAAATTTTGCAATGCTCATGTAGCGACCACTGATGGATTTGTAGCATGGAAGTGACTTTAAAATTTTTATGTCATCTTGGGACATCAAGTGACTCAAATTGCAGTTGAAATACATCAAAAGTGCTTCAAAGTCATTTTCTACTAATTTTTCAGCTCTAAATGTTGAAGTTTGAACCATATAATGTACAGCCCTCAAAATGCTTGTGGGGCTCTCTATGTTTGCTGTGTGACATGACAACAGAGGAACAAATGCACTATCTTTTGAACATATTTTGTTCAAGGCAAGCTGAATACAGCCAGCTTTCATGAGAGCATGAAAGACTTTATCACTTTGGGCATTTGGAAAAACTGCAATGTGCATGAGGCTTAGAGGAAGCAGAACATCCCCTTCAGGAACTACAAGCTGATTGGCTGAAACAGTAAACTTTGTTCCTGGAAGCAATGCCCAGTCTTTTAGGATATCAACAACAATGTCAAATGTTGGTTTTGTTTCTTCTTGTTCTTCTTTCACATTTACAGATTCACTGATAAAATGCCATGCATTCTTAAGCCAGGACTCGCTTGCAAAATTATCTTTCCACTTCGTACAATTTTTGGTCTTATATTCACGAGGCAATACAGAGGACAACAAATCAGCAAAGCTGGAAATGTCAAACACTTTTGCAACTTTACAGTTCAATAAAATATTACCGTATTTCAAATATAATGTATTCATGAACAAATCTTTGCGTGAGGGAATCAATTCATGGTATGTTGTTAGAAACTTGGGTCGTTTTGCATCAAAAGTTTGCAAAACACTGTCCAGTGTAATGAGAAGGGGAAGTCCCTCCACTTCCATCTCATTTTCTTCTGCATCCTTAAAACAATAATCAACTAAAAGTTTTAAACTATGAAAAAGTTTTAGGTTAGTCTGCTGGAGTCGACAAGGCAGCTTCCCAATATGGCAATTAGTATCAGGAGAGGAAAATGTCATTAAGAAAGACCTAACATCAGCAGGAGTTACATAACTAACAGGAATATCTGCATCTACAAGACAGTGGAACAGATTAGCTGTTTCATCACAGTTGTAAACCAAGTTGAAACCAATTTCTAAAAGTAGGTGCTTCAGTCTATAGACATTCTCTGCTACTGTTTTCCGTGTTGTGATATTATAATCTGCATTTTTAAGGTGTTGTAATTCATCCTGCAGTAAATTGTCAAAAAATGGTCTAGTTTTACTTGAAGTAGACATATTAATCCAAGTAATTATAACCGCAGAATGCAAATCAGAGCCATCAATATTTGGAGCTCGTACAACAGGTAAAAGACGTTTCATATCTTCATGAATGCAACTATAAAGTGCTTTCACTAGACAATATAAATCTGGTTGTAGATCAAGCCTGTTAACTGGGAAAAATGATAAAAACTTCTTTAAAGTGTCCTTTACAACATGAATAGGGGTGTTCTGTAAAACTGATAATGTTGGATCAGAACCAGGGAAATAGCGCTTTTTTAACTGGATTAGTAATTCCACATATGCAGGAGCTATTAATGCTGTCATTAAGCTGTTATTCCAGTCACTTCGAACACCAACTCCATTATCATCACGCCACAGATTTCTTCTGGCTGAATCTAGAGCAAAGTGGCCATTCATATGAAATGGTAATCCCGTCTCTAAAGAGAGAGGCAAAAAACAGAAGGCCCTGTGGGGTTTTTTATAGTTGTGAGTAATGCAGGCAGCTACTCCACCACGAGGGAAGAGAGTAATATCTTGGTTCTTGTGAGCTGATATAACGCTCTTAGATACTTTTCCCATACTTGAAAAACCTGATCTATTACAAATTAGCCATGTAGTAAGATTTCCTTCAGAGTCCTCAGTATCCATTGTATAGGTGATCTGTTGAACTGGTATGTCTTTGAGCTGCCTCTTTTTAGTAACACTGTCAATTACAGATGCATGAAATTGTTTCCTTTTCAATCTGTCTCCATCAGTGATTTTGCCCTTTACGGAATACAGCACATTTAGAGCTCCAGTAGTTCTATCTATTTCACAAATAGAAATTTTTTCCATGTGATTAAGAAACATTAAAAGTTCTGCCCCATCTGACCGCAATTTGTCCAAAAGATTCTGGACCATTCTGTCTGATGATGGAACTGAAGAAATTTCTGAAATTTTTGCCATTTCTGCATTACGAAGAGGAAATCTAAACATTGTGCAATTATCCAGTTTAAAGTGGGTTCCCAAATAAAGATCCAGAACATCTGAGAACTGTGTCCTAAAATCTGCATCCAAATCTCTAAACATGCGTCCAGGACTAATGGATGTGGCTCCTGGTGCATATCTGGCATGAGGATCAAAAATACACAGGATATCATTGCCAGAAATAAAAGAAGGACAGTCTGTAATATGATACACAGAATTGAATCCTATTCCATACTGTCCAGTTTTATAAGGATTTCCTTCTTTGGTGCCTTTTCCAAGATTCTGAATTCCTCTGACATCATCGTCTGTAAAAGGTTGGTTGTTATACACACAAAGTGCTGGCCCCTGCAATGGGGCCCACTTATCATCAAATATTCTATCTACTGGATGTTGTCTAGGATCAAACACAAAACAGATTTCTGTGGCCTTTGCATCATCAGCATTTTGAAGAAGTTCTTTCAACATCTCCTTTTCTGAAGGATAGGCATTAAGGATACTCTTAATTCTGCTGGTGAGTTTTTCTTTCTGTCCAAATTCCGAGCCAAGTGTTGTAAAACAGATGTTGGATGCATATCTTTCTAAGGCTTTATGCCGTTTTGGTACTGCTCCTAGTTTTATAGCTACTTCCCTGGGTATATCAGCATGACAATATTTTACAGTGGTATCCTTTACTTTTATCCAGGGACAATCATTGTAGCATAAAGATTTAGCAGGAAGAAGTTTAAGATTAGTATCTGGCAATAATATTTTGCCATAATTTTTCTCACAAAATTCTTGTTTCTTTTCTCTAATGACACTCCATATTCCTTCACTAATTATTCGCCGACAAAGCTGAAAAGTCTCTTCTGTTATTTGCTTTGTTCCCCTTTTTTGATCAATGGATTCCAAAACAAGGGCAAAATCCTCAACAGTAAATGACTGCCTTACACCCACACTTTCAAAAAGTTCACGGAAATTATTTTTATATTTATTAGGCAACTGATAAAGGTATGGTGCTGCTTCAAAATTCAAATGAAAAGAAACTTTTTCTGAGTCAACATATGCATTCTCAACTAGAATGAAGCTAAAGGTTTTTAACTTTTCAACAATTGATAACTTAGTGATTTCATTTTGCATCATTGCTTCATGAAGATATTTGTAGCAAGCATTGGTGATATTCTCCTGGTATAATGTAACTCCATCATTAACTGATTTTGCAACTTCTTTCAATTGGTTTACAACCAGATCAACTGTTGGCTTCCTTAGTAACCCCAAAAACTCCTTAACAGCCAATGGCACTGAACCACAACCTCTGAAGGAATGTGAGTTTTCATTTAGAATTGGCTGCAAAAGACAAACTATATCTTGATACTCAGCTGTGTAAAGGTCAGTTGCTGCAAACATGGTTTCAGGCTTAAAACTGTTACCTTTCCAGTCCAAAGAAAAACCTGCTGGTTTTGTTAGAAATGGAAGGAAGGGGATTGTTTGATACTTTGCAGCAAAATCCTTTGCTCTAGGATCCCTTATTTTCAGCTTTTCATCAATAAGACTTAATAGGATACTACTTCTTAGACAAGCAGCAGCATGATCACTTTTATTGATTTCAGTTACTGACTCTGTACGTTCTAGCATGTCATCCCATAAAATATCATCTTTTGCCATACCTAACTGAACTAGCTTAATCAAAATAATAGGATTAAGATAATCCTGAGTAGAACCATAAGGAAATCGTCCATCTTTAGTATCAAATAACTTTGCAACTCGTCCTTCAGGATGAATTAATCTTGATGGTAAAACCAAAGGATGTCCCTCTAAAGAGCAAGGAATACATGGAGTAACACGAAGAATTCCTGAGAATTCCTCAATTTTTTCATTTAAAACAAAATTCATTAAAGGATCTCTGAGTTCTGCTTCAATTTCTTGAATATTTGGAAAAAATACTTCTGAAAAAAACTGTTTCTCTGAAAATGTATTCTCAAGCAGTATCTGTTTGCAGCCAGCTTCTTCAAATCCTAATTTTACTGAAGAAGGAAGTTCAACAGCACAAAGGTTTTTTGACCCAGTCTTCTTGAGGTATTTTAAAAATATCTTGAAGGCTGCTGGACCAACATCTCTTCTTTTAAGTATAGAGTCATCTAGAAATCTCACATTCTTCATGGAAACCCATGTAGATCCATCAGAGAAGACTCTGGTCAATTCTTTCCCTTTTCCATGAGCTATATCTTCATAAAATCCTTGACAAATTACAGAAAAATCATCATGAACTAAATCAGGATCAGGCCACACTGCATAGTAAGTATAATCCATTAACTCCCCACTGGTGGCCAGGTCACGTAGGACACTGAGTGCCTCTAAGTAAGCTTTCACAATAACGTGTCTCATGAAGGTGGTATTCCATCGTCCTTTTGTATCTGTCTTCCAGATTTCTTTTCTATTGGAAGTTACAGCAAAACACCCATTGATGTGAACTGGCAATCCTGTTTTTATTCGTAAAGGCAAATAGCAAAACACCTCTCCAATGTGTGGTTTCACAGCCCACTTCTGGTCCTGGACTTCAGACAGCAGAACTCCTACTGCACCACAAGGAACCAGTCCTAGTCTTCTTCCACTTTCATTCAGGGAAAACTTCAGAGCCTCTCCTGTATCCATGCATGTACATATAAGCCACGTGGTGCACTCTACTGTTTTTTGTGACAACTCATCTGATGGCTTTTTTGATTGGCCAGATTTAGCCATTTCAAAGAGAGCAGCTGGGTCATCATCTGGACCTCTAAAAAGAGGTGAATGTAAATCAGCAATCCTTCTGAACACATGGTGAAATTCTTCAACTGTGATCTGAAGAATGCAAGATGACTTTGGTGCATCAGTAGGAGGCTTTTTATTACTGCCGCTGCAAGTTTTCATGAGCTCAGCAGCTTCTTTTAAAACACTTAAGATAGGTGCATTCAGTGCTTTGGAAGAGCAGATTTTTTTTTTAATTATTATTGTATCTTGTGCTAAGCTGGGATTGCTTTCCTCAATTTTCAAGTACTTCAAATACATTGAGTTTACACTCTGAGTGAAAATGATAAGCCTGTGTCCACACAAACTAAATTCATCCACAAGAGAGTAAATATCTGCTGTATTATAACAGGTATTACTAACTTCACTCACTTTTGCTTCCTGCTGAGTTCTAAAAGACAGTCGGAAAAGAGTTCCACTGTAGCTGTAAGGTGTTTCTACAGTCAAGGGTAACTGACAGCCAAAAACATCTATAAAAGGTTTGAACTGATTAGGAAACTTCCTAAGTCTTTTCTGTTGTTTACTCCAATTAATTTTGATCCCAGGATTAGATCTGTCTTTAATGTGTTTACTGATATGGTTTATGTTTGGATCGAACATTATCATGAATTCTCGACTCATAATGATAGGAATGTCAGTAATATGGTACACAGAATTAAATCCTAGACCAAATTTACCAACTTTGTCTACTTCTCCTCTTTTTAAAGATTCCCCTAACCTAGTTATGTTAACAAAATCTGAATCTGAGAATTCAGAATTATTGAATGACCACAAAGCAGGTCCATGACATGCTGCCATCCCTGGGTCCAGGAGATTCTCTCTAATATCCATATTTCTCCTCATATCAATCATGAAACTGCATTCTGTTGCATTTGCATCATCCGCATTTTGAAGTAGTTCTTTAAAAATATCTGACACTGAAGGATATTCTTCCAAAATATTTTTAATTCTTACAGTAAGTGGTTCTCTTTGTCCAGACTGCTCAAATCCCATGTTTTCAGGATTGATCAATCTTGTACTAAGGCATGGAACTTTCAGCCATTCTGCAGTTTTCATGGGTATTTCCTCATGTACCAAAATGATTGGTTCCACAGAATCTTCCAATAAGTCATTAAGGTCATCAACTTTAATGTCACAATAACAGCATTCATGAATTGACTTCATGATTAGTTTAGAAGGGTTTCTGTTATGATGTATAGGAACTGGTGTGTTGGGGCTTACTGGAATCTGATTGCTATATAGCCATCTGATAATATTCAACATAAGATGAAGATTTTGTTTGCTTTCTTGTTCACTGAGATCTTGATCACTTTTGAGATATACCTTCTGGATAACCATGGATATATGATCTGATGTTAGCTCCTCTATTGAACCACAGACCTTAAACAGTTGGTGGAATTTTGCCATGGTTTTGGGCACATTATGCAAATAAGGCTGAAGGTCAAGATCATGGAATGGTTTTATCACAGCTTGGGCGAGGGGACAAAATTTTTTGCCAGTCCAAACCCAAGGAAATTTTAAGGCTCTAAAAGCATCTTTCCCTTCATTTAAATGATCATGCATGAATCCATAAATTTCAAGCAAAATATGTTGGAATTGGTAGTAGTCTTCATCACTAAAAGTTTTCGAAGTGTACCACTCAACAACAATCTTAAAGTGTTTTAAGACAGCACTAATGCTAGGTTTTGTGAAGATACCTAGAGCTTTTTCCAAGTTTACATGGATACTTTCAACAAGAGGAAGTGCTGAGCCAACTAGAATTGCATGGGCTGCATCACACATATCTGGTGGTGCACAAAGTCTACAGAGATCCCCTTTCCATACTAAAGAACCTGGATAATTTGGAGGCCTTTTCTTGCAAGCTGGAACCCATTTTATTTTCTTCAGTGTCATCATTCCTTCAGATGACTGCAACAGTGTTTGATTCCTATTTAAAACCAGTAAGAGTGTTTTGGCTTTCTTTGTGAGAACTTCCTGATTTGGACAAGCACTGACCTGTAAGGCTTCAATTTTTTTTGCCACTTGTACAACATCTTTCTCTTTGAGACTGGCTTCGTTTTTTAAACCAATCTGTCTTAAAGAGTGAAGAATATCTGGTGAGGTGAAAACTGAAGGTGGGAAGCAAGTTTCTTCTTCACTATAAAAGAGATCCTTTAGTACTTCTATATCAGGATCAAAGAGTTCACTGGCTGATACCATTCTTTCCTGTGAAATCTGAATGAATTTTAATGGCATTAACCAATCAAGTACATTTGGATTCTCATTTTTAAGAGAGGATAGATTCTCAAGGACCCATAACATAAGGTGTGTTATCTCTACATGTGAATAAAATCCATTTTCAATATCTTTTAAAACAAGCTTTAAGCAGCTAAGGGTCTTTAACTTCTCTGTTTTCAACATGTTTGCCAAGTGAATAGTAGCTTCATCATTACTGTCTATTACTGAAATAGAGAGTCGCAGATCTGGAGGAAGTTTGGCAGTATGATGCAAGACTTTACAACCTTTCAGTTTTGTATAAGAGGAAATTCCCTGACCAGATGAATTGTTAATTCGTTTAAATATTGCCAATTCCTGAATTATTCTTTTTTCCTTTTCGCTGCTATCAGTTAAAGTGGCTAGGAACTTCCTCAGGGCATCTTTGTGTGTCGGAAGTAGTGAAGCTATTTGATTACATAATTTCTGCAATGGCATCTTCTCCATTATCTGCAAAACAGCACTTGGTAATGGTGAATGAATGTAATTTTTAACAAGTGGATGTTTTATGGAGGCATCTAATTTCTTAAGGACGATCCCTCCAAGTTTCTGTACAATGTCAGCTAAAAATTCTGGAAGTTGTGCTTCAGATTCATCATCTAAAATGACTAATGATGGAATCCTGAGTCTAATGAGTTCCACACATGTCTGACCTTCTTCTAGTGTAGTTCTGGGGATGAGTGGCATCTCATCAAATAAAGTCAAATCCTCTGAAAAATGTATATAGAGATTCCTCCAAACCATTTTAAGCCATGAAACAGATGGATGATTTTTGTCTTCATCAAATGGATACCATTGAACGATCAACTCTCTGCCAGGCCAGAATGTATTCATTACTTCTTTGATTAGACGTGCAAATCGTTCTGGATTTAGAAGCTGCAGCTGAGTACATGGTCTTCCTGTAAATCATATACAGACATGTTATAAATATGTAATTCTACTATAACTTATTTAGCTTTCTATTCCCGCAGATGAGACAGTGCCAGATAGTCATTTTGAAAGTTTTAAGTACACTGTAAATATGCAAAAATTCGGCATAACTGGGCTAATATAATTTTTAAATAATAGAGAATCTACCCATAAATCCATATTTATAATAACCTAAGAGAGAAATAATTCTCTCTGGAAAGTGCTTATTTTAAATAAATATGTAAAATGTATTTATGTATGTTTTAAAAATTATCCTACAATGTTCTACAAATGGAATCAACATAAAAAATAATTTTTCGTGGTTATTTTTTATAAATAAAAGTACCAAAGAAAAGTGGTAAAGTTTAAGTAAGTACCATTTTATTTAGAGGTAGGTAAGTAATTTATAAGCAACCACAACATGAATTTTTTTTTACATGTCTTCAGGAGCCACATGGCTGCACAGATAACAAGAAGGGCCTGAAGTAAGAACACAAATATTGTAATGAAGTAAGACCAACACTCTTTGAGGCTAAAATAGCAAGGAAACTTAGTTTCCTTCAATCACACGTGTCACTTAAGCTTTCTGGTACTTGCATGCTCTCATCCGGAAAAAAAATGAGGATGAGGTTCTAGGTCTCAAGACTGTTCCATATATATATATGCCCAAGTAAGGAGCATATTCATAACTTTAACCACTGGTCTAGAAATTAACATTTTATTTCTAAGTGTATTTTGTGATTCAGAGTATTTATAACACCAGAAGGAACAAAATTTTGAAATAACACTATTTACCTATAGATATATATTTGCTTACATAGGGAAATAAGAAATATCTTAAATTCAATCCTATGGAAAACTAACATCATTTTCTCCCTGTGTACATATAATTTCTAGACTCTTGAAAGACTAATTTTGAAAAAAGATGTAAAAGAGGGCACAGCTCAAGCACCTTGAAATTTCTGTATAGCATCATATTTTAACACCCTTATTTCACAGGCTTACACATCAGGAAGACAACTTTACCTTTGTCCAAAAAGTTATCTTTCATGTTACAATAGACATTTTAAAATTACTGCCATGGAAGTTTAAGCAAGGGCACAGTCTTACAACTTTTGGAAGCTATAAATTCCCAAATTCTGAATATTTTCAGTTTCTACATTTTATGATTTAGGGTAAATCAAGTAGTAATATTTGAGAAATAAAGTTTTATCAGAAATCTGATTAATATAGACTCCTTGGTTGATAAGCCCCATTAAAATATAATTTTTATAATTAATTTTTAACAACAATGTTTTAAACAAATGCTTACTGAATTAACAAAATAGAATATCCAAATCACAAGAAATGCAAAGATATAACACCAAAGATACAAAAACGACTTAAAAATTAAAGTGCACAACTCTCAGCAAACAAAAAAATTAAATATTCACCACACTATGTTCTAGGTTAATAATTGCCAAGTAATGCATTTTTAAAATAATTCTATCCAATATCCATGCATGAAATTTGACAATTTATAAAAGACATGCCTACCTTCAGAAACATTATATAATATTGACATATAAACAAAATGCCAATAAAAGAACACACCCCACACATGCGATTAATACACCAGTCATGCTGAACTAAAACACATAATAGAAAATAAAGGAGAGAGAAAATGTAGTAAGACACAATTCTAAGTACCTAAGTCAATTCAATCTGAAGTTCTAATTTCTATTTATTTTGTATTTAAGACTTTATAAAGTTTTTTAACTCTAAATTGTAAATGTTAACCAGAAAAAAGTCTTCATGTCCTGGTTTAGAAAGTCATTGAAATTACAAAGCACCTCTAACAGTATCAGCAAAATATCTTTTAGCTTTGTAATAAATGATTATGTGTTTGTGGCTTTGCCTTTAAATTTATCAGCACTGTCAAAAGTAGTTAACTATACAGAACTGAAAGTGTTCCTAGAGACAGAAAGCTTTTATCTAAACTATTATTATATATGATTATTTAATTTAGAAAGAACTCTTCTAAGAGTAATTTCTGCTTTAAACTACTCTTCAATTTAAAGTAATAACAACAACGTACTGAATGAAAGACTGCACTGTTTTTTGTTGTATACATTTATTTATGTGTTTATGCTCAGTACTAACTTTGGAAATGATTTTTCAACATGGATGGAAACAGAATACTATAGACCCCAAAATTTACTTAACCAGAAAATCGCAGTCCTTATTACTTTTATGAGCTAGGAGTTTATTATACCTGACCAGACTCTTTCAGAGTTACAGCTAGCTGACTACTCTGATGACCCAAGACTGTAAGTACAGCAACAGTTTTTTTATACTTTTTTTGTAGAGAAAGTGGCAATGGCAGCTTTGATCGCTGATGAGTTCTAACAATGCTCCATTGTGTGGAGATATCCAAATCTCTTTTAAACACATAGGAGATAAAGTGAAGGTTCGATTAAATGGTAAACAGTAGGTCAAATCTAGCTGTTTGAAGTCAAATCTTCAAAAAAACAAAAAGGAAAAGAAAAAGACCAAACCAAAGAAGGAAAGGAAAGCCTCCTGCCTACTAAGCTCCTGGCACTGCACAAGAGTAGGGGCAGCATGGCACGCACTGTGGGTCCAGCAGAAACTTCCATTCTAATGTGGATGAGGCACATGGAGGTGGTTAAAAAAATAGCACTAGGGGTCAAATCTTAGTAAATCAGCACACTGCGGCTGCCTTCCTTCTTTTTGTCTTGAATAGGAGTGCAGCAACAACTGGGAGCTCACTCATATAACCAGAGCCTAAGGGTAGGTGAGAACTATGTATGCAGCCCACTCTTAATGAGATTTTGTTTTCCTCTTTGATGACACCTTAAAAATGATATATTAAATAAAGTTTAAGAATATATAATAATAATAGTTGTAAATGCTAAGCTACTTTTTAATACAAGCTAGAAACCAAATTTAATCTTTGTATGAATTATCAGTATAACAATAGCTTATTTTCTAAATTAATTGTTATATAGGTGTAGCCTGCTTCAAATAATAGATTGACTCCAAACGCATTTTTCACCAAAAATTTCTGTAAAGCAAATCTTGTACCTTCTAATTTTCCACGTAAAAAATGAACTAAGAGAAAAATAATACAGGTTAAGTAAAAAACCTTTTATTTTTAAAAAAGGGCAGTCAACAAAATGACACATGAGGCATTGTAAGAGTGATCAGCCAATTGTTCCTAATAAAGCTGTCTTAGCCACTGTAATTTTCCTCTGCTATTCCCCTCTTCAGGACACTAAGCCGTAAGGTTCCCTCCCTTCACTGATCCAGAACTGATGCCTCTCAACCCTTTATAATCTCAATATTTATTGGTATCATATAACAGAGGTATGTTCACTCTTGTACTTTCCCACTAAATATCACAACTTGAAATACAGATTTCCGCATAATGCTTTCATTTGAAACTAAATGTTTTATGAAATGAATGATTCCAAGCCATTTAAATATGGTTTTATTGTGGTATATATAACCACCACCTATGTACCTATATCAGTGTAGTTTCCTCTCTCCTTTAATAGTTATTAACACTAGAAAAAAAGTGTTGATATAATTTCTGTCTACTTAGGTAAATGAAAAAATATGATTCAAAGAATCAAATGAACAAAAACATCAGGCTACAAATGAACACAACATTTAGACAGTTATCATACCTGAATATCCCCAGAGAAGCTGTTGTGCTAGAATGTAATTAAATCTTTTCTTAAAAAAAGAATTGTCACAATTTTCACATGATGATTACAGAAATTAGTCTGTATCTTAAGATAATACTGTTTTGTATTAACATTGTTTGTCTTAATATATCATTATGTAAAACAAAAGCCATAAACAAAATTCCAAACATAGCAAATTTTACATTTTAGATTTAAAGATGTATTTTAATGCAAAGTAAATCTCAGCTATATATGGTCAAAAAATCTTAGTTTAGAAAGAAAGCAAAGAAAGGAATATGTACTTTATATGTCCAAATTACATTTCAACAATAGAAATAAAGTCATTTAATAAGCTCCCAATGGGCTTTTTGTATAGGCCATCATCACATCTATACTAATAAAAGGATAATATGCTAATTAGACCGGATAGACTGGAAGACATCCTTCTGGATGTCCTTCTGGAGAAAGCCACGGTGTGGGGCAAAGGCAGAGGTGGTTAGGGGTGATCAGGCCAGCAGGAGAGAGCGGTTAGGGGCTATCAGGCCAGCAGGGGAGCAGTTAGGGGCATCAGGCAGGCAGGCAGGCAGAGGGGTTAGGGGCAATCAGGCAGGCAGAGGTTATTAGAGGTGATCAGGCAGGCAGGCAGAGGGGTTAGGGGTGATCAGAGAGGCAGGCAGAGTGGTTAGGGGTGATCAGCAGGCAGGCAGGTGAGCTGTTAGGAGCCAGCGGTCCCAGATTATGAGAGGGATGTCCGACTGCCGGCCTGACTTGCCAGCATCACTACTCTTGTGCTTTGCGGCCATTATAGAGTAGAATAAGGGTTACTTGAACACAGCACTGTGATAGTCTATCTGATAACTGAGGTGGCTACTGAACCATAGGTAACTGAAACCCTGGAAAGCGAAACCATGGATAAAGGAGACTACCACATAGACCATAAGCATACACTACTCCTTCTAGAAGCTGGACTATGACAGAATGTAAGAAAGGGAATCAAAGTCAAGGTTTGTTTTGTTTTCCCCAAAATGAGGAAGACTGAAACATGCTTGCCTAATTGCTAAAGGGAAAGGAGCAATAGAGTTTGGGGAAAAATACAAGCAATAACTTAATATTTAGCTTACGATTTTTAATGTGATACAAGTAAAAGGTAAAACTATCAAAATAATGAGACAGATTTTGTTTGAGCTATAGAATTAGAGAAGTAACTATTGCAGAGGAAAAAACAGGTTTTAATTTTATGTAGCACTACTTTCAAAACTGGCCAGTTTTTTACTGATAATCAGTAAATGGAAGTCCACAGTGCTTTGTGTCAACAAAATAACTGCATAATCATTAGAGCAAAAAATGTCAAATATTTGTGATGTTTCCTACCATATGAAGGGAGCTCCATAAATATAATACTCTCAGCTTCCCTCTCCCACATTCACTAATCCCTCCTTCCGCACCACTCCAGCAAGTGGCATGACATGTCTGATTGGTAAGTAAATAGAGAGAATCTGTGCCTGCTCAGAAGTCTCCTTCTGAGGGCAGCTCCTCCATAAGGAAGCCTGTGGTATTACAGTGCTGCCTGAGACTAGATGGCTGTGCTAATCGGTTTAATTCTGGAGTTGAATTATAGAAGCCCACTGCCTGACATGAGTAATGATCTCCAACACCAGAATTATCAGTAACACACCAGTGATTTTTACATCTACCTGCTGGACCCCTTTCTGTGTATCTTTACTAACTCAGATCTCAGAAAAGGAAAGCCAGGGCCATTTTTTTTGGGTCCCCATCAGCCCCTATATTCTAGTGCTCCCAAAATATTAAAATTGTTCATGGTAATAAAGTAATTTTTGTCTGGAACAAAATTTCTTTTTTTTTTTTTAACTAATGATCCTATATAATACAGGACATCATCACATCTATACTAATAAAAGGATAATATGCTAATCAGACCAGATAGACTGGACGTCTTCCAGACATCCTTTCGGATGTCCTTCTGGACAAAGCCACGGTGTGGGGCCAAGGCAGAGGTGGTTAGGGGCAACCAGGCTGGCAGGGAAGGATGGTTAGGGGCAACCAGGCCGGCAGGGGAGGGCAGTTGGGGGAAACCGGGCTGGCAGGGGAGGGCAGTTGGGGGAAACCGGGCTGGCAGGGGAGGGCAGTCGGGGGTGACTGGGCTGGCAGGGGAGGGCAGTTGGGGGCGATTGGGCTGGCAGGGAGGGCAGTTGGGGGCAATCGGACCGGCAGGGGAGTAGTTAGGCATCGATCAGGCTGGCAGGGTAGTGATTAGGGGGTGATTAGGCTGGCAGGCAAAAGCGGTTAGGGGCAATCAGGCAGGCAGGCAGGCAAGCAGTTGGGAGCTAGCAGTCTCAGATTGTGAGAGGTATGTCCGACTGCTGGTTTAAACCGGCAGATGGACATCTCCAGAGGGGTCCCAGATTGGAGAGGGTACAGGCTGGGCTGAGGGACAACCCCCCACATTCACGGATTTTTTGCACTGGGCCTCTAGTATAAAAATAACAAGGAAGATGCCCAGGACACAGTTACCTATCACCCATATAGCCAAATAAAAATATTGAAAAAGATTATTAAATAATCATAAGAATGGTAGCCTAACACTTAAATCAAGGTTTTAAAAAAGTGAACATGAAGAGAATTCCTGGAGAACCAAGCCACACATTATGGATGACAAACAAAACAGTGAAGACATCCCATCTAGTGTAAGAGTTCAAAAAACATTAACCAACAGCCAGAGACAAAATATACTGAGAATGAAATAATCCCAAAATAGCAAATCAGAATCCACACTAGATGAGAAAATGAAGACATACAAAGTGGGAAGACTCAACTCTATAAAGATATCAAATTACCTAAGTTATTATATATATTTTAACTCATCCCTAAAAATATAACAACAGGCACCCCATCCACCTAAGGCTAGAAAAGCAAGTGGTTGCCATTCCTTGTGCCACGGGACATTTAAAAATCTTTGAGTAAAAGCACAGTATTATTCTGTTGGCCTTTACCCTTTCTACCTGACTAGTTCTTAATAAGTTTTGGCAGATTTCTAAATTCATATCCACCTCAGAAACTATTGGCCATTAACAAAAATATTCTCTTCAAAAGAAGGTAATACATTGCACAATGAAATACCACAGCAATAATAAAGGAAGATCTATAACTCCATGCAAAAACCTTGATGACGTCACAAATATTAAAGTAATAGAAGCAGACACAAAGAGTACATACTGTTTGATTCCTTTTATAGATAGAACAAATAACTAGTTGAATTTAATCAGTGCGATTAAAAGTCAGGATCATGGTTACCCCTGAGTGAGCAGGACTGAAAAAGGAATGGGAGGAGTTTCTGTGTGTTGGCGATCTTGTTTTTTTTTATCTAGGTGTTTTCAGTTTGCAAAATTTCATTAAGCTTACATTTATAATATGTATACCTTTTTGTATGCATATTATATATTTTTTTATTTTTTTTAAAAATATATTTTATTGATATTTTACAGAGAGGAAGGGAGAGAGATAGAGAGTTAGAAACATTGATGAGAGAGAAACATCGATCAGCTGCCTCCTGCACACCTCCTACTGGGGATGTGCCCGCAACCAAGTTACATGCTCTTGACCGGAATCGAACCTGGGACCTTTCAGTCCACAGGCCGACGCTCTATCCACTGAGCCAAACTGGTTTCAGCTGCATATTATATTTCAATGTAAAGTTTTTATACCAGAATATTGTAACAAATTTGAAAAATAACAATTTGTAAAACTTTGGAGCAAACAATGGCAGAGTTATAGGAATGCATATTCAGACTCCCAAAAAGCTACTTGAAGATGACAATTTCCATCAATGTCACAGTTACTACCTCATAGTTACAGATTCCTTATGGTAAACAGTATTTATATATTCATTTTCCTTTAGTCTCACTTTGATTCCACCCTTAATTTGCCTCCCCCATTCCAATTCCTTTAGTTTATATTTAAATGAATTAAGATGTACAATCATTACAACTTTTCCTTCTGTCATTACCTTTGAAAATAGCATCCTATATAATAAAAGAATAATATGCAAATCAACCTAACGGCAGATGACTGGTCGCTATGACGCACACTGACCACTAGGGGGCAGATGCTCAACACAGGAGTTGCCCCCTGGTGGTCAATGCGCTCCCACAGGGGGAGCGCCACTCAGCCAGAAGCCAGGCTCATGGCTGGCGAGCACAGCAGCGGTGGTGGGAGCCTCTCCTGCCTCCACGGCAGCACTAAGGATGTCGGACTGCTGGCTTAGGCCTGCTCCTCACAGTCCCCGGCAATCAGACATCCCCTGAGGGATGCTGGACTGCGAGAGGGCGCAGGCCAGGCTGAGGGACTCCCCTTCTCCCCAGTGCACAAATTTTGTGCACCAGGCCTCTAGTATGCTATAAAAGACACATCACAAATAATATGCTTTACAACCTTAACCAGTGAAATAAAACCAGAATTTTCAAGACAATATCTAACTTAGAAAAAGTTCCGGCAATAGTCTTAGAAGGGAAAGGATGCTTGCAAAAGTTGCAAGATAATATCAAATTTAGAACCATAATAATTTTTCCCCCAAACTATTCTGTCTTTTCCTAAAAAGAATTTTTAATAAAGGATATCCATCCTTTGCTAGGGCCCCAGGAGTCCCTTTTCCTGACACTGTTGTGAGTTCATTTTATCTGTCTGCATTTCCCCTGGTTGGCCCTGCCCCTGATTGCCGCCCCCCCTACCCCAACAGGGGGTGGGGCTGGCTGGCCAGCCTCCTGCAGACACCCCCCCCCCCCAGCCACTCCACCCCTTATCACAGCCCCTACCCCAATAGGGGGTGGGGCTGGCTGGTCAACCTCCTGCAGACCCTCCCCCTGCCTGGCCCCACTCCAGATAGGTCCCTCCCACGCCAATCAGGGGCAGGGCCTCCGGCCAAACACCCATGGTTCCTCCCCCAGGCCATTGGCCCCAATCTACACCCCTCATCCCATTTGGGGGTGGGGCTGGCTGGCCCACTGCCCACAGCCCCTCCCCATGGCTGGCCCCACCCCCAATCGGCCCCCCAACCCCAATTGGGGGTGGGGCCCACCAGCCAATCACCTGTGGCCCCTTCCCCCAGCCAGCCTAGCCCTGATGGGCCCCAATTGGGGCAGGCTGGCTGGCCAACCTCCTGCCATCTCCTCCTCCCCTGATCCGCCCTGATTGGGACCAGGCTGGCCAGACCCCACCCATGCATGAATTCATGCACTGGGCCTCTAGTTTTTTATAAATAGGTTTATTTTTAAAAAGCTAGACTATAATACCTCGGGTTTGGGCAGCTTCCTTTAAAGCAGCTAGAAGGTGAGGCTTCAAGTTATCCAAAATAAGTCTTCCTTCAAGACCTGGGAAAAGGGACCTAAAAAGCAAAAGGATCACAGCAATTATAATCTTCTAACAATTCTAAAATAAAGTAATTAAATAATTTCAAGCCAATTAAATGTACTGTTTTATATAAATGAATGCACATATCAAATCACACAGCAATACTTTTTGATCAAATATTAATGAGCCTTCACTTTAAACCATGAGGGCATCATGCACCACATGCATACCCAGAAATACTCTATAAGCATCTCAGGATAAAATTAATTTTATCTTCTGAAATGCCAATATACATCCTTAGCTATAAAGAATTACTTAACTATTTTAATTCATTTAAATTTCATAAAGTAATTCATTGACAAATCTTAATTATTATTTGCACTTAATAACCATTTTATTATTAAAATTTCTGAAAAAAATTGCTAAGGTAACTTTTTTACAAATTGATTTTAGAGAGAGAGGAAGGTGTGGGGAAAGAGAAACATTTATTTGTTGTTACACTTATTTATGCATTCATTGGTTGATTCTTGCATGTGCCTTGACCAGGGATCAAACACACAACCTTGGCATATGTGGATGATGCTCTAACCAACTGAGCTACTTGGCCAGGCCTTGGATAATTTTTTTTTTAAATATATTTTATTGCTTTTTACAGAGAGGAAGGGAAAGGGATAGAGAGTTAGAAACATCAATGAGAGAGAAACATCGATCAGCTGCCTCCTGCACACCCCCCACTGGGGATGTGCCCGCAATCAAGGTACATGCCCTTGACCGGAATCGAACCCGGGACCCTTCAGTCCGCAGGCTGACGCTCTATCCACTGAGCCAAACCAGATAGGGCCAGGCCTCGGATAATTTAACTGATAAAAGTGAATAGTTTCACTTTAGGATGTAAAAATGTATCCATTCGTATTTTAAAAAGTATTATATTTCTGCAAAAGTCTTATAAAATCTACATTGATAATGGATGAATTTCATAATAAAGGACTGTAAATGTGAGCAGGGACAGGAGTCTCTAAGAGTAAATCCATATTTTTAAAAGTGTGGTCTATACCTTGGATAGTCTTCTGAGGTAATATAAATAACATCTTGATCTGATACAGATGAGGAGAAGGGAATAAAATTTCCATTTTGTAAAGGTAGCAGCTCCAACCCAAGCAGTTCACTATAAGCTTGGTCAGACAGCACGAATTCTAAGAGGTGAAGCTTTTCTTCAGCACTACCCAGGTGTACAGACTTCCTCAGCACCTGCCGCACCCACGCAGGTGTCACCTTCCGCACAGGTTTCTCACTGGAGGCAGTGAGCTGCACGGCTGCAGCCAGATTCGCTGGTATCTTGGCAATCTGCTTTCCTGAGCTATGGAGGTAGTTGAGCACAGTCTTTGTGTGTTCCAAACTTTCATCAAGTTCTGAGAAGTAAGCCTGCTCCAACTTGACCCAGTGATTGCTAATAGAATAAATAACTGCATTCTGGAACAGCTCGCTGAATAGAGGCTCTAACACTGGTTGCCAGTGCACCTTGACTTTGTTCACATCAGGCCACAGCTTATAGATTATGTCAACTGACAAGGGAAAATCGGAGCTCCTCTTTGACTCCAGGCGTTTTATAGAATCTAAGATCAGAGTAGCATAGGCTTTAGGGACAACATTCATGATCAGAAATTCATTCCATAAGGCAGCCGGATCTCTCCACTGGTCCAACTCTCTCCATTTTATGCTTCTGCGATTGTCAGTCAGGCCAAAGAACCCACTGATGTGAACTGGAAGGCCCGTTTTACTCTCCTCGCCAGGAGGCAAGGGAAGAAAACAAAATGCTTTTCCTGAGAAATCAGATGTTGCTCCTTTTTCTTCATCATCTTGGTTTGATAAAGACATAGCTATTCCAATGGTTGGGATGAATTTCAATTCATCAGCTAAAGAATCAAGTTTACTACTAATTCCTCGCCCACCCACACTGTTACACACCAACCAAGATGTCTTTTGTGTGTCCTTCATACTCTCGTCTTCTAAAACTATATTTATATGATATGTTACACAGGTTATGCTATTGCTTGGAATCTTTTTACAATAGTTACTTATAGCAGTTTCCAGAATCTTGACAGAATTTGGCCGTTCCTGTTTCAGGGCCTTATTCTCACTAGCAGTCACTCTAAACACTAGTTTCTCTGTTCCATCAGCTTCTCGAACATGTAAGGAGACATCCTGCACACTTTTCAGAAACAGCAGCACTGTGTCTGCATCTGCCCTAAAAGATTCAAACAACTCAAGAACCTTTTGCTTATTGTAGAGGTTACTACTAAGCTGGGAAGGTTGTAGGCGAAGAGGAAAACGGAAAAATGTTCCTGGAAAATGGCCGTTTATAAACATTTCCTTGGTGCTTCCAAAAATGCCAATAAATGGCGCAAATTGGTCTGAAAGTTCACTAATTTCTTCGCTGTCATCTTTGAGATTCCAACATTGACCTGATTCGTGTGGACCAAAAAGTGTTTGGTGAGGATCCAACATCCCAATCTGGTCACCACTAAAAATACAAGGAACATCTGTAAAAAATAAATAAATAAATAAATAAATAAATAAATAAATAAATAAATAAATGTTAAGCAGTCATGATCAACTCTGAAGTTTAATGGACAGTTATAATTATACTTACAATGCATAATTACTATAAAAATATTACACCATTTGCAACAACATGAATGGAACTGGAGAGCATTACGCTAAGTGAAATAAGCCAGTCGGTGAAAGATAAATACCACATGATCTCACTCATTTGTGGAATATAAAGAACATTATAAACTGATGAACAAAAATAGATACAGAGGCAAAGAAGCATTGAACAGGCTGTCAAACTACAGCGGGAAGGTAGGGGAGGGTGGGGAGGAAGTAAGAGATCAACCGAAGGACTTGTATGCATGCATATAAGCATAACCAATGGACACAAGACACTGGGGCGGGGGGGAAGGGGCGGGGGAGAAATGGCATATGCCAGAAGAGGGTAAGAGAGGCTAGGGGGAGGTCAATGGGGATAAAAAAGGAGACATATGTACTACTATTTGTAATACTTTAAACAATAAAATAAAATTTAAAAATTTGTTTTCAAATTTTAATTTAAATAAAAAATAAAAATATTACACATGAAAAAGCATAAGCCATAAAGTGACTCCAAAATAGATTTATCTAAAGAAAAAAACTAAATTTAGCACAAAAATATAATTCTTTGAACATGAAAAATAATGATTTCTCTCTTGATTCAATAAGTAACAGCATAAAGATTTTACATGATTATTATGAAAACCTAAGATATATCTTCCAACACTTATTAAACAATTAAAATATGTTGAGTCATTGGATATCTACACTCAACCCCACAGCCATGTGAACCCAATTAAACAGAACAGAGTTGCATCTATGCTCAAAATGAAAACTTCAATGGTAGATTCTCTGAAGGAAGAGAGGCAGAGAAATAACAGGAAAAATTCTGCCACCAAATTACTCAGTAAGCATCTGACCTTAAGTGAGTGTTGAAATGAGTTCCCTCAGTTGATGTGCATCCCTATGCTTCTCACAATAGATGTGCCCCTCAGGTTGGGAGCATCTCACCACACTGAACCTAAGGGTAGTGCTTCCAGACACATTTTTTGTATAGCATGACCACTAAATTGATATCAATTGCTTCACCTGTTCTTTAACCAAAGGCAAAGTAATATTTAAACACTGGCAGAAAAATGAGACATGTCAGAACTACTGTATTGTGAGAAATCCTTCAACATGGTGCCTTTAAGGACTTCCCGAGGGTAATCTGGATGTTTTGCCTCTCATGCTGACTATAGCACCTAACCTTCATGCATGATGCAACTCCAATGAAGTCCAACTTTAATATTTATTGTCATCAACTGCAGGCTCAGTTGTCACAACCATCAACTCCTAAACTCTCAGGTATTTAAAGCAAGAAATGTTACATCCACAAACCTAGCTGCTAAATCGATCAAAAGTGTGGTCTGTGACACCCTCGTCCATAGACTGTGTACACACTCCCATTATTAAGATTATGCCAGGGAGATGTCTGACAATTGTACAGCATGACCCATGACCTTCACAAATCCTTAGATTAGAGAACAGCACTCCAGTTAATACTACTGCACTTAAATGTGATCATTCTCAAATGGGGAACAAATCTAGAGGGAGATGCATATACTGGCAATCTGCCAGACTCTGACTAAACAATTCATTCTTGTACAACAGTCTCCACACTTATGCCATTCACATATGTGCCCCATAATTAAAAACTGATCTGAGGGGTAATATTCAAATAGTTTAACACATGAACATTAATATTCATGTGTGATCCTATATAATAAAGAGGTAATATGCAAATCGACCGTCACACTCTCACAAGAGGCCGGTAGGGAGGTTAGTGAGGGATGACCAAATGACTGAACAAGCAGGCTGCGTGGGGCGACCAGGCCAGCAGGGAGGTTAGTGAGTTACAACCAAATGACTGAATAGCAGGCTGCGTGGGGCAACCAGGCTGGCAGGGGGGCCGTGAGGGGCGACCAGGCCGGTGGGGGGGGGCAGTTCGGGGTGATCAGGCCAGCAGGGGAGGCAGTTGGGGGTAACTAGGCCAGCAGAGGGGGCAGTAGGAGGTGACCAGGTCGGCAGGGGAGGTAGTTGGGGGCGATTAGGCTGGTGGGAGGGGGGCAGTGAGGGGCGACTAGGCTGGTGGGTAGGGGCAGTTGTGGGCTACCAGGCCGGCAGGAGGGGGCAGTTAGGGGCGACCAGGTTGGCAGAGGGGGGCAGTTGGGGATGACCAGGCTGGCAGGGGGGGCAGTAAGAGGTGACCAGGCCAGCGGGGGGAGTGGGGGGAGTTAGGAGCAACCAGGCTGGCAGGGAGGGGGGAGTTGGGGGTGACCAGGCTGGCACGCAGAGGCAATGAGGGACAATTAGATCAGCAGGGGGGGGGCAGTTAGGAGCAACCAGGCAGGCAGGCAGGCAGGTGAGCAATTAGGAGCCAGCGGTCCAGGATTGTGAGAGGGATGTCTGACTGCAGGTTTAGGCCCAATTCCCGGGATCAGGCCTAAACCGGCAGTTGGACATCCCCCAAGGGGTTCCAGATTGCAGGCTGGGCTGAGGGGACCCCCCCTCCCGTGCACGAATTTCATGCACCGGGCCTCTAGTAGTAATATAAAATTGTAATTTATGAATTAATTGTATTATATAAGTAATATGACTTAATACAATATTATACAATATATAATAATGTAAATGCAATACAAAAATATAGGCTTACTAAAATTGGGCTATAGTGAGGGTGACCCTATGTCCCACTCATCAGGGGCCATTCTAGTTTAAGCCAGTTGATAATATATTCTCATGAGTGTCCCAGTTTGGATGATAAAGTTTGTTATCATCCTAGCTATAGTTATGTCTCTGCCAACCCAATCTTTCCTCCTGCAAGTTCAAAATGCAAAAACAATTTGAAACTAAACTATAATGAGGGCCAATTCCATATATATATTTTTTTATTACAAACTGTAGTAAATACTGAGAGCTTTGATTCTGGAAGGATAGCTATATACACTTAGAGATGTCTATCCTAAGTTTCATGTATTTCCTGTTGTAACTATGAACCAGAAACCTCATATTCTTTCTAGATTCAAAACATGATTTCATAGTAATCTTTAAAATACTCATAGGTTCGAGACAAAATTTTTATGAGAAAAATGTAGAGAAACCAGAATCACCTCAAAGATCTTTACTCTGTCAGTTATTTGATACCATTAAATATTACATTTTGCTCCTTAACCTCCTGGTATTTAAAAATATGTATAAGAGTATGTGATGCTGGGAGCCATAAAAGCAGTTTGGTCTTACTTCCTGGTCAGCCCTACTTCCTGATTGAGCAAGGACAAAGAGCAAGGACAAAGAAAGCCCGCACGCCCAAGGGCCAGAAGAACCCCCCCACATCAGAATAACCAATCAGCTAGGACAGATACCCAGTCCCCAACCAATCATCCCATGGCAACTCCTTATCCTACCCCTCCCCTCCTGAGTGCTTATATACCGCAACACTCGAATAAAAAAACGAGGCTTGATCAGGAACCTTGTCTTGCCTCCGTTCTTCGAGTTCCTTGTATGTTTCATTCTCTTAGGTGGTTCCTGTGTGCCCTCGTTGCTGCCCCGTGGGCCGGGGCAATGTGAGAATTGGTTTGCCTGACTCAAACATTTCCAGTGTAAAATATTTCAGAGTAACAATTTTGTGTAAGCATTTCAAGAGCTACATTTCAAACCCCATATAAAATGACTTAATATATTACACTGATTACACTGTATTATAATGACATTAACTTTCAGCATCATATGATGAAGCTTTGATACAGTTACCATGGTAACTTCTGAAAACTCAAAACACAGATATTTCATTGACACACTTCTTACCACTGACAGAAAAAAATTAGAAAAAAAAATACTTTTTAAAACAGCATCATCTGAAGTTAACCAAATAAATGACAAACTACAGGCTAAAACAATTTTCAATATCAAGATTGAAACCGAATACTATACCTGTTATGTGATAGACCGAATTGAAGCCAATTCCAAATCTTCCAACCTTCAAAGGGTCGTCCTTCTTCCTGCTTCTTGCTATTTCTTGAATACCATGCCAGTCCTCTGGGGTGAAAACTGCATTGTTGTATACATAGAGAGCTGACCCTGAATGTTAAAATGCACATGCACATATTCAGAAAGAAGTATGCTAAGGTATTCAGCTCTTTTAAGAACTTCCTCCACATAAAGTTGCTTATTTGATGGGAAGATGAAAAGAAGTGAATGGAAATGACTGAATTCTGCATTATAATGCCAACTGTTTTCAGAATAAAAATAAAGAACAAATTAATGGTAAAAATTACCAGCAGAAGGAATATAGCACTGTTGACCAAAAATTCGAAAAGGAAAAATTAGCCCAGCTGGCATGGTTCAGTGGTTGAGCATCAACCTATGAACCAGGAAGTTACAGTTCAATTCCCAGTCAGGGCATATGCCCAGGTTGTGGGCTCGATCCCCAGTGTGGGGTGTGCAGAGGCAGACAGCCTATCGATGATTCTCATCATTGATGTTTCTATTTCTCTCTCCTTCTCTCTTCTCTGAAATCAATAAAAATATTTTTAAAGGAAAAATTAAGGGTATTATGGTACTTAAACACTCAAAATACAGGGCAAACAAGGAAATTAATCACTATGTAAAATATGTTTCTCAATATTAATTATTTTTTGCAAATGAGATTATTTATAAATATACTAAGGAGACTTTCTACTGGTATCTGAAGAAACCTTATTAATATACTAGAGGCCCAGTGTGCAAATTCATGCACAGGTAGGGTCCTTCGGGGTAGCCTGCAGGGATCGGGCCGAAACTGGCAGTCCAACACTGCCTGCCACTCCTGCTCATCCTGGCCCTGCTGCGCCTGCCATGGACTTGTGCCCAGTCAGTCCTAATAAGGAGAGGCTCGTGCTGCCACAGCGGCGCTCACCAGCCATTAGCCCTGCATCTGGTGCTCATCCCAAGGCAGGTGAAGGGGGTGGGCAGGACCCAACTGGCCCTCCAGGCAGGCAGTGGGACACCCTTACCAGCTCGGATCTGAATCCATCCCACTGACATTCGCACCAGTTGTTAGGAGCCACATGGAGGCTGCTTTTATATAGTTTCTTCCTTGCAAAGCCTCTAGGGAGGGGAAGTGGCCATGGTGCCTGAGGCCAATTTCCAGAAGGCGGGTGGCACTGTTGGGATCATGCTGGTGGCACCAGTCCATTGGTGCCTGGCCCATTCTCCAGAGATTGGATCTACAGGATTACCAAGGGAGTGAGTGGCTGCCGCCAGGCTGGTGGGCTGCCTGGATGGGTTGGTCAGCTGAGTGGCGCTCCTGCTGTGGGAGTGCACTGACCACCAGGGGGCAGCTCCTGCATTGAGCATCTGACCTCTGGTGGTCAGTGCATATCATAGCAACCAGTCAACAGGTCATTTGGTCATTCAGTATTCGGTTGCTTAGTCTTTTATATATATAGACTAGAGGCCCGGTGCATGATATTCATGCACAGGGGTGGGGGTGTCCCTCAGCCCAGCCTGCACCCTCTCTAATCAGGGACCCCTACCTGGATCGGGCCTAACCGGGCAGTCGGACATCCCTCTCACAATCCAGGACTGCTGGCTCCCAACTGCTCGCCTGCCTGCCTTCCTGATTGCCCCTAACTGCTTCTGCCTGCCAGCCTGATCACCCCCTAAACACTCCCCTGCCAACCTGATTGATGCCTAACTGCTCCCCTGCCAGCCTGTTTGCCCCTAACTGCCCTCTCCTGCAGGCCTGGTCCCCCCAACTGCTCTCCCCTGCAGGCCTGGGTCCCCCCCAACTGCCCTTCCCTGTAGGCCCAGTCACCCCCAACTTCCCACCTCTGCCGGCCTGGTCACCCCTAACTGCCCTCCCTGCAGGCTTGATCACCCCCAACTGCCCTCCCTTGCAGGCCTGGTCCCTCCCAACTGCTCTCCCCTGCTGGCCTGATTGCCCACAACTGCCCTCCTTTGCAGGCCTGGTCCCTCCCAACTGCCCTCCCCTGCTGGCCATCTTGTATTCACATGGGGGCAGGATCTTTGACCACATAGGGGCAACCATCTTGTGTGTTGGAGTGACAGTCAATTTGCACATTACTCTTTTATTAGATAGGATAGAGGCCTGGTGCACAGCTAGGGGCCAGCTGGTTTGCCCTGAAGGGTGTCCCAGATCAGGGTGGGGGTTCCCTTGGGGCATGGGGCAGCCTGGGTGAGGGGCCTGTGGTGGTTTGCAGGCCAGCCATGGCCCCCGGTGACCCAAGCGGAGGCCCTGGTATCTGGGATTTATTTATCTTCTATAATTGAAACTTTGTAGCCTGGAGCAGAGCCAAACCTCCTGCTGGCTCCATGGCCGCAGCCATTTTTGTTGGGATTTATTTATCTTCTATAATTGAAACTTTGTAGCCTTGAGTGGAGGCCTGGGCCTGCCAGGGTGTGTGGAAAGCTTGGCTTCCTCCATTGCTGGGGAAACCCAAGCCTCCTGCTCGCTCTGTGGCTGCAGCCATCTTCGTTGGAGTTAATTTGCATACTCGTTCTTGATTGGCTGGTGGGCGTGGCTTGTGGGTGTAGCAGAGTGATGGTTAATTTGCATATTAATATTTTATTAGATAGGACTAGAGGCCCATTGCACGAAGAATTGTGCAATAGGCCTTCCTTTCCCTGGCTGCCGGCACCGGTTTTCCTCCACCACCCGGGACCCAGGCCTTCACTCTGGCCACCGCCTTCCATCTTCACTCTGGCCGGAGCCTTCAGTCTTTACTCCAGCCAGAGTGCTGCTCCTGTAGCTCCCTCTGCCCCCCAACCCCCCTCTCATAGCAGGCATCTCGCCCTGCCCGGCCGCTCCACATCTGCATGCATGCTGCCCAGAGGCCCAGAGTGGCTGGGGGGCGGGGCTGCCGCCATATTTGTTGGGTTAATTTGCATACTCACTCCTGATTGGCTGGTGGGCGTCTTGAAGTGATGGTAAATTTGCATATTTCTCTTTTATTAGTGTAGATTATTTCAAAAAGTGAACAATAATCCAATAATCATCTTGTAAGTGTTTGTTTTTGGCAGCTTCTGTATTTTTCTAAACAAGGCACTACTTGTATAATTTAAAAAGTCCTTAATGTGACACATTTTTAAGTAAGCACATCAGAAGAATATCACCCTGTCTCTAAAGTAGTTCCTTTAAAAAGTTTTAATTATAATTCTGCACAAAATATTTTTAGAACTCTACTTTTTGAGATTTATATTCAGAATCTCTAATATTCTTTGAATATATTCAACTATAGTAACTCATCATACTTTAAAATAATGAACATTTTTCTTTGAAAATATTACTGAAGTATAATGTACATGGGGTGGGAAAAGTAGTTTTACAATTGTGAGTATGTGAAACACAGAGTTAATTCTCATATTATTATTTATTAACTATTGTATTATTTTTTATACAAATTATAAACCTACTTTTGCCTAACCCTATACCTACAATAAAGTACCAAGTTTTAAGTGTACAGTTTGATGTATTCTTACAAAGTGAATAAACCTGTATAACATCTATCCAAATTAATTATAGAGAACATCCCAGAATCCCAGAAGCCTCTTCTCATGTGATTATAAAATCAAGCACAGATATGTGGATGTGGGCCAAACATAGTTGTTTTAAAAAAATGGTGTGACTGCTATTTGTAAAATAGTCAAAGTAGGAATAGGAAAATAGCCAAAACTGCTGAGGCTTTTTTGAGAAGGACAAAGAAAGAACACAGTGATTAAAGTGGATTCTAGAGCCAGGTAAGTTTGAATATCAGACCTAGTCTATGTTATTACTTCAGGCAAAACTAAAGCCATTAAGGCTCAGTTTCCTCACATGTAAAATAAGGATGAGAACAGTATATGCCCACAAAGTGCTGAGGATCAAATGAGACAATACAGATGAGGGATTCAGCATGCAGCATTGAGAAGACACATAAAAAAGTCAGATATTATTACTGTTATAATTATTAGTAGTATATGATAATGTTAGTCTTTATCATTAACAAAATAAACATTATAGGAATATTGATAAAATAAATGCAACAGCTAATTCCAGCTGGGTTAAAAATGGCATCTAGCAAGCAGTGCCTGGTTCTACCTGCTCCAAATGCCCATTAAAAATACCTAAGACAACAAAGAAAGAAGGACCAACCACAAAAACTCACAACACTGAACACCAGGGCTGAAAATGAACCTCTTGCCAGAATCTAGAAAAAAATAGCATAACTATGAGATCCACGGCAGGGAATTAGAAATCCAGCCATGAAGCACAGCAGCCAGCCTGAAGGAAGGCCCACCCCTTCCTTCCTGGTGTTAACTAGAAAACTGGGCAGCAGACCTTTTGATGCCTGACTACTTTTATAAAACACTTGTTAAATTATAAAATAATAGATGCTTGTGTTTTTTTTCAAATAAAAAAGTATTTCCTATGATAAAGAATTCCTCCTCACATCCCCACCCTCCACGGTTTTTTAAAGTGTCAAAACTACTGTTCCCTATCCCCTTGGTCGGCAAACTGCGGCTCGCGAGCCACATGCGGCTCTTTGGCCCCTTGAGTGTGGCTCTTCCACAAAATACCACGGCCTGGGTGAGTCTATTTTTAAGAAGTGGCGTTAGAAGAAGTTTAAGTTTAAAAAATTTGGCTCTCAAAAGAAATTTCAATCATTGTACTGTTGATATTTGGCTCTGTTGACTAATGAGTTTGCCGACCACTGCCCTATTCTACACATCAATGCAACTCTAGAAAGAAGGAACAGGTGAAAAATACTCTGTAAGTGGAACTGTCCTATCTGCTGGCTGTCAGAGCTCTTCTCACACCCTGGCTTGTCAGCATCATAACCAGGCAATGCACATACACAAGCCCTCTTCAGCAAGTAGAGACCTGGGTGACAGGCAGGTAGACATAGCCTTCTTAACTGGTTTCTGCATCTAGCAGGTATAATCTAGATATTGTTTAAGGTTTTTAATCAAGGTATAATTCTGATCTTACTCATCCTGGAATGAAGAGAGAAGCTGTATATTTTGCCTTTGCTCCAATCTACTTGAGTCTCACTGAATCTCTGCCTCCATCCCTGAGATCAATTTTAAAATACTCCACATTTATCCTAATCAAAAGGGTGTGCTTGGGGTTTAAAAATGGTGGCAGAGTAAGTGGATGCTCCTAGGAACAAACTGATATTACAAATAAAATACAGAAAAACTTCCTGAATAATCAACAGAAAACTCGTAGGAGAGAACCCTGACACTCGAGGACCAAAAGTGAAGACTACATAGAGACTGGTAGGGGGGGCAGAGGTGTGAAAGGGCTGGCCAGGCACCCATAGACAGCAACTGAAGTCCCGGAAAGATATCTCAGCTGTGGGGGGTTGCCACTGAGAACTCTGGGATCTAATCCCCAAGCTATGCCCCCCAGCAGAGAGCACCAGAACTGAGGAGGGTACCCACATAATATTGGGCTGTGAAAAGCAGTGGGGTACTGTCTGCCAGGGAGAGATGGCTGGAAATTCTGGCACCCTCTTAAAGGGCCAATGCACAAAATTCCCTGTGGAGCCACCCAACTTGGGCTCTGGCAAAGTGAGGGTGAAGTGGACTGGAGCTGTGAAGGCAGAAGCCAGGACTGGGGACTTGAGGGATAGAGCTCAGAAGGCAGACACCCTAAGTTTCTAGGGCTGAGTCACTACCTCATGCAACGAGGACATCTTTCCCACATAGACATTTGCCTTGCCTGGGGGGAAGACAGATGACACATCCTATTAGAAAATACCTTGCCCTGAGGCCACTTAAGAGATTAAAAATAACAATCAGCCTCCAGGCAGTAGCAACTGCCCCACCCTGTTGAAAAAAACTCTCGGCACACCTGGGGACAATTGCCTGGGGGGCAATTCAGGTCGGCATCCTATCAGTCTGTAGGCAGTGGTGGCCCCTGGGGGCTTTGAGTTTAAGCCTGATCTAATTAGTCAGAAACAGCCTTTAACACTGACCTGCACTAGAGATTAAGAGGTGTAGAAGATCTATCTAATTCATAGTCACAAACCCAAACAGAAAGCCAAAATGAGGAGACAAAGAAACAATCCCCAAATGAAAGAACAAGAGAATTCTCCAGAAGAAGATATAAATGAAGCAGAGATAAGAAATTTATCTGAATCAGAGTTCAGAGTAATGATGGTAAAAATGCTCAACAGCATGAAAAAAGATAGAGTAACTATGAAAAAAGAACAGTCTGAGATAAAGAATGACATAACACAAATAAAGAACACATTGGAAGGAAAACACAGCAGATTAGGGGAACCTGATGATAAAATCAGTGAATTAGAAGACAGAGTTGAAAATATCACTCAATCAGAAAACCAGAAAGAAAAAACAATTAAAAAACAGGAGGACAGCTTAAGGGAGCTGTGGGACAACGGAAATGTAACAATATTAGAATAGCAGGTGTGCAAGAAGAGGCAGAAAGGGAGAAAGGCATAGAAAAGGTGTTTGAAGAAATAATGGCAGAAAACTTCCCTAACCTGGTTAAGGAAAAACTCACACAAGTTAAGGAGGCACAGAGAAACCCAAACAAGAAGAACCCAAACAGGCCCATGCCCAGACACATCATAATTAAAATGCCAAAAATTAAAGACAAAGAGAGTATCTTAAAGGCAGCAAGAGAAAAGAAAACTGTTACCTACAAAGGAGTTCCCATAAGGCTGACATTTGTTTCTCATCAGAAACTCTACAGGCCAAAAGGGAATGGCATGAAGTACTCAAGGTAATGGAAAGCAAGGATCTGAGACCAAGATTACTATATCCAGCAAGGCCTTCATTCAAAATAGACGGTCAAATAAAGAGCTTCCCAGACCAGAAAAGGCTAAAGGAGTACATCACCACCAAACCAGCATTATAAGAAATGCTAAAGGGACTGCTGTAATGAGCAGAAGAAAGAGAGAGAGAAACCTAGCCATACAAAAATATAATGGCAATAAATCAGTACATATCAATAATAACTCTGAATGTAAATGGATTAAATGCTCCAATCAAAAAGTGTAGGGTAGCAGAATGGATACAAAAACATGACCAAACTATATGCTGTCTACAAGAGACCCACCTCAAAATAAGACACACACAGGATGAGAGTGAAGGAATGGGAAAAAAAAAAAAATCCATGCAAATGGAAAAGAAAAAAAAGCTTGAGTAGCAATACTCATATCTGACAATATAGACTTTAAAATGAAGACCATCACAAGAGACAACAAAGGTCACTACATAATACTAAAGGGATCAATCCAACAAGAGGATATAACCCTGGTAAACATACATACACCCAACATTGGAGCACCTAAATATATAAAACAACTTCTAGAGGACTTTAACAGAGAGATCAACAACAATACAGTCATAGTAGGGGACGTTAACACCCCTCTGACTTCACAGGATAGATCTTCCAGAAAAAAACTTAACAAGGAAACAGAGACTCTGAAGGACACACTGGATCAGATGAATTTAATAGACATTTATAGAACCTTTCACCCCGAAGCAGCAGAATATACATTCTTCTCAAGTGCACATGGATCATTCACAAAGATAGACCACATGTTAGGACACAAAAGTCTCTACAAGTTCAAGAAGATTGAAATCATATCAAGCATCTTCTCAGATCACAGTGGAATGAAAATTAGAAATCAACTACAGTAAAAACAACCAAAACATTCAAACACATGGAACCTAAATAGCAGGTTATTGAACAATGAATGGGTTACCAATGAGATCAAGAAAGAAATAAAAAACTTCCTGGAAACAAATGAAAATGAACACACAACAACCCCAAATCTCTGGGACACAGCAAAAGGAGTCCTGAGAGGGAAGTTCATAGCACTACAGGCATACCTCAAAAACAAAACAAACAAACAAAAAAACAACAAGAAAAATCAGCAATAAACTATTTAATCCTACAACTTAAAGAACTAGAAAGAAACCAACAAGAAAAGCCCAGAGTAAGTAGAAGGAAGGAAATAATAAAAATTAGAGCAAAAATAAATAACATAGAGACTAAAAAAAAATACAAAAAAAAAATCAATGAAACCAATTGCTGGTTCTTTGAAAGGATAAAAAAAATTGATAAACCATTAACCAGACTCATCAAGAAACGAAGAGGACCCAAATAAATAAAATCAGAAATGAAAGTGGAGGAGTAACCGCTGACACCACAAAAATACAAAGGATTGTAAAAAAATACTATGAACAACTATATACCAACAAGATGGACAATGTGGATGAAATAGATAAATTCCTAGAAAATACAAACTCCCAAAACTGAATCAGGAAGAATAAAAAAACTTCAATAGGCTAATAACAACTGATGAAATAGAAGCAGTAATCAAAAAATTCCCTCCAAACAAAAGCCCAGGTCCAGACTGCTTCACAGGGGAGTTTTACCAAACATTCAAAGAAAAACTAACACCTATACTCCTCAAATTATTTCAGAAAATCCAAGACGAAGGAACACTTCCAAATTCTTTTTATGAGGGCATCATTATCCTAATTCCAAAACCAGATAGAGACACTACAAAGAAACAGAATTACAGGCCAATATCCCTGATGAATATAGATGCTAAAATCCTCAACAGGATTCTACCAAATCAGATCCAGCATTACATTAGAAAGATCATACACTATGATAAAGTGGGATTTATTCCAGGGAAGGAAGGCTGGCACAATATTTGCAAATCAATAAACATGATACATCACATAAATTGTAAAGCAGAAATCACATGATCATATTGATAGATGCAGAAAGAGCATTTGACAAAATACAAGTTTGAAAAAAACTCTCAGCAAAGTGGGAATAGAGGGAACATATCTCAACAGGAAACAGGCCATATATGACAAATATACAGCCAACATCATACTCAATGGGCAAAAACTAAAACCATTTCCCCTAAGCACAGGAACAAGACAGGGATGCCCACTTTTACCACTCCTGTTTGACATAGTACTGGAAGTGTTGGCCATAGCGATCAGACAAGAAGAAGAAATAAAATGCATACAAATTGGAAAAGAAGAAGTAAAACTGTTATTATTCACAGATGACGTAGAAAACCCTAAAGACTCCATCAAAAAAACAACTAGTCTTAATAAATGAATTTGGCAATGTAGCAGGATACAAAATTAACACCCAGAAATCTATGGCTTTTTTATACACCAATAATGAACTCACAGAAAGAGTAACTAAAAAAAAATCCCATTTATCGTTGAAACAAAAAAATTAAGATACCTAGGAATAAACTTAACCAAGGAGGTAAAAGACCTATACTTGGAAAACTACGGGACATTGAAAAAAGAGATAGAGGAAGACATAAACAAATGGAAGAATATACCATGTTCATGGATTGTAGAATCAACATCATACCACCCAAAGCAATTTATAGATTCAATGCAATCCCCATTTAAATACCAAGAGAATATTTCACAGACTTAGAACAAACTTTCCAAAAATTCATCTGGAATCAAAAAAGACCCTGAATAGCTGTAGCAATCCTGAGAAAAAAGAACAGAGTTAGAAGGATCACAATATCAGATATTAAACTACTAGAGGCCCAGTGCACGAAATTCATGCACGGGGGTGGGGGGTGTCCCTCAGCTCAGCCTGCACCCTCTCCAATCTGGGACCCCTTGAGGGAAGTCGGACATCTCGCTCACAATCCAGGGCTGCTGGCTTCCAACCACTCGCCTGCCTGCTTGCCCGATTGCCCCTAACCGCTTCTGCCTGCCAGCCTGATCACCACTAACCACTCCCCTGCCAGCCTGATCGACGCCTAACTGCTCCCCTGCTGGCCTGATTGCCCCTAACTGTCCTCCCCTACTGGCCTGGTCACCCCGAACTGCCCTCCCCTGCCAGCCTGGTTGCCCCTAACTGCCCTCCCCTGCTGGCCTGGACCCCCCAACTGCCCTCCCCTGCAGGTCTGGTTCCCCCAACTGCCCTCCCCTGCCAGCTCGATCACCCCTAACTGCCCTCCCCTGCAGGTGTGATCACCCCCAACTGCCCTCCCTTGCAGGCCTGATCCCTCCCAACTGCCCTCCCCTGCTGGCCTGATCTCCCCCAACTGCCCTCCTCTGCTGGCCTGATTGTCCACAACTGTCCTCCCCTGCAGGCCATCTTTTGGCGGCCATCTTGTGTCCACATGGGGGCAGCCATCTTTGACCACATGGGGGTGGCCATCTTGTGTGTTGGAGTGATGGTCAATTTGCATATTACTCTTTTATTAGATAAGATATTACAAAGCCACTGTTTTCAAAACAGTCTGGTACTGGCACAAGAACAGACATATAGACCAATTTAACAGAACAGAGATCCCAGAAGTTAACTCAAGCCATTATGCTCAATTAACATTTGACAAAGGAGTCGAGAGCATACAATGGAGTCAAGACAGTCTCTTCAATAAATGGTGTTGGGAAAACTGGACAGATATATGCAAAAAAATGAAACTAGACCACTAACTTACACCATACACAAAAATAAACTCAAAATGGATAAAGGACTTAAACGTAAGGCGAAAAACTATAAAAATCTTTGAAGAGTCCATAGGCAGCAAAATATCAGACATATGTTGTAGCAATATCTTTACTGATACAGCTCCTAACAAGAGAATAAACAAATGGGACTACATCAAAATAAAAAGCTTCTGCACAGCAAAAGAAACCATCAACAAAACAACAAGAAAGCCCACTGCATGGAAGAACATATTTGCCAATGTTATCTCTGATAAGGGTTTAATCTCCAACATTTACAGAGAACTCATACAACTTAATAAAAGGAAGATAAATGATCCAATAAAAAAATGGGCAAAAGACTTAAATAGACACTTTTAGAAAGAGGACCTATAGAAGGCTGAGAGACATATGAAAACATGCTCAAAGTCACTAATCATCCGAGAGATGCAAATCAAAATGACAATGAGGTACCATCTCACACCTGTCAGAATGGCTATCATCAACAAATCAACAGACTACAAGTGCTGGCGAGGATTCGGAGAAAAAGGAACCCTCGTGCACTGCTGGTGGGAATGCAGACTGGTGCAACCACTGTAGAAAACAGTATGGAGTTTCCTCAAAAAATTAAAAATGGAGCTCCCATTTGACCCACTAATCCCACTTCTAGGAATATATCCCAAGAAATGAGAAACACCGATCAGAAAGGATACATGCACCCCTATGTTCATAGCAGCACAAGTTATAATAGCTAAGATTTGGAAACAGCCTAGTGCCCATCAGCAGATAAGTGGATTAAAACACTGTGGTACATCTACACAATGGAATACTACTTCTTTGTAAAAAAGAAGGAACTCTTACCATTTGCAACAGCATGGATGGACCTAGGGAGCGTTATGCTAAGTGAAATAAGCCATTCAGAGAAAGATAATATCACATGATCTCACTCATTTGTGGAATATAATGAACAACATAAACTGATGAACCAAAATAGAGCCAGAGAAAAAAATATTTTAGAATATAATAGAAGTAATCCTGTAATTGCAGATTTTTAATATTTCCTATAACTTTGTGACATTATACTGTGTTAGTACAGTTTTGGTGATGTTATTATATTTAAACTCTTTTTCTTGATATATTAATTTTTATTGCAAGTAATATTATGTTAAATCATTTTTTTATTATTTTTAATTTCTTTATTGATTAAGGTATTACATGTGTCCTCATCCCTCATAAATCATTTTTTGAAATACTAATGTTTATTGCATGTAACATTATTATATTTAAAATAATTTTTCTTGAAATATTCATTTTTATTACATGTAACACGATTATACTTAAAATCATTTTTCTTGAAATATTAATGTTTATTGCATGTAACAGTATTATATTTAAAATTGTTTTTCTTGAAAATAAAATAAAATAAAAAGGGGGTGTGCTCTTGGTTTCTTGGTTCTGAGTGATATAAAAAAAGAATAAATCCCCGAGGAAAAAACAAAGGATTATCTGGGGAGGAAAGGGTTAGCAAGCAGCAGGCTGTAATCTATTTTCTCCTCTTAAAGAGAATACCCAAGCCAAAATCTTGTAAACACTCTGCTGACAGATTTCTAGGCAAACACACTAACAATATTTACTAGCAGAAAAGACCCAATCTAGTGAGTGTTTTTAGAAGGTTGCTTATTGAAAATAAACCTGGAATTTATAGATTTATAAAGCATAATTTCCTAAAAATATCCCAAGCTATGTAATTATCAGAGAAAAACATGAACATTTTTCATGACTAAAATAACTTGGTTTGTTTAACTAAAGGCCTGCTTGCATCACTCAGAGGTCACTTCTGTTCAACTTAGGCCATGGTGTGTCCTCACACAGCATGAAAGAACCTAGAAGGAGGTGCTAGAAATCCAAGACATCTCCATGCTGCCTTTACACGTGTCTGTCTCTTAATTAACCACATCCTTGAAATCCTTAGTAAAATGTGAAACTGGGTAAGATCTCTTATTCTTCTGTAACTGATGTAGCAAATTGAGCTTTTTGTAATGATTATGTAAAAAGAAACAAAAACAAGTTGAACTCAAGAGTTCTCATTTGCAAAACTAGGTATTAATAAAGGGGGAAATTCTGTAATCTAAGATTACACCACCAAAGACAAGATACATATCTGAACATAAGAGAAAAACATTCTTAAAAATGCAAGTGTTTATGGCCCTCAATAAATATTTGTTAAATAAAGATATCAAAGATCATTTCTACTTTTATGTGTCCAAGTTTATTTTAAATTAGCTAATCTGGTATGACTTTTAAAAGCCTATCTTTAGCCCTGGCCAGGTTTCTCAGTGGGTTGGAGTGGCATCCCATACACCAAAAGGTCTCAGGTTCAATTCCCGTTCAGGATACATACCTAGACTGCAGGTTCAATCTCCAGTGTGGCACGTATAGGAGGCAACCAATTGATGTTTCTCTCTTATATCAATGTTTCTCTTTCTCTCCCTTCCTCTCTAGAAACATATAGATATTCTCAAGTGAGGATTAAAATAAATAAATAGCCTATCTCCAAGTATACTTATACACAAACTCAGTTAAGTAAAAATGTTTGTTTCAAATATTTTTAAATAAAAGTCAAGGCTAGTATATATATATATGTATATATATATATATATATATATATATATATGTATATATATATATATATATATACATATACATATATATATATATATATATATATATACACACACACACACACACACACACACTAATAAAAGGGTAATATGCTAATTAGACTGGGAGACCTTCCAGGAGACCTTCCGGATGTTCTTCTGCACAAAGCCATGGTGGCAGGGCCGAGGTAGAGGCGGTTAGGGGCCAAGAGGGGAGAGCAGTTGTGGGTGATCAGGCCAGGATGGGATGGCAGTTGTTGGGGGAGGCCGTTGGGGGCGAGCAGGCCGGTGGGGGGCGGGCAGTTGGGGGTGAGCAGGCTGGCAGGCAGAGTGGTTAGGGGCAATTAGGCAGGCAGGCAGGTGAGCAGTTAGGAGCCAGCACTCCCGGATTGCGAGAGGGATGTCCGACTGCCGGTTTAGGCTTGATCCCACAGGGCAGTCAGACATCCCCCGAGGGGTCCAGATTGGAGAGGGTGCAGGCCAGGCTGAGGGACACCCTCCCCATGCACAAATTTCATGCACTGGGCTACTAGTGTGTGTGTATACATTATATATATATATATATATATATATATATATATATATATATATATAATAATTTAGGTAACATTTTACAGCAAAATATTCCTACAATCTCTTCACTCTTTCCTTTATGGTTCTACTAGAGGCCCGGTGCATGAAATTTGTGCACTGGGGGGGGGGTGTCCCTCAGCCCAGCCTGCACCATCTCCAATCTGGGACCCCTCGGGGGATGTCTGACTGCCGGATTAGGCCTGATCCTACAGGGATTGGGCCTAAACTGGCAGTCGGATATCCCTCTCACAATCTGGGACTGGTGGCTCCTGACTGCTAGTCTGCCTGCCAGCCTGATAGCCCCCTAACCACTCCCCTGCCAGACTGATCGATGCCTAACTGCTCCCCTGCTGGCCCGATCGCCCCCAACTGCCCTCCCCTGCTGGCCTGGTTGCCCCTAACTGCTCTTCCCTGCCGGCCTGGTTGCCCCAACTGCCCTCCCCTGCTGGCTCGGTCATCCCTAAATGCCCTCCCCTTCCAGCCTGGTCCCCCCAAACTGCGCTCACCTGCAGGCCTTGTCCCTCCCAACTGCTTTCCCCTGTTGGCCTGATTGCCCACAACTACCCTCCCCTGCCAGCCATCTTGTGGCGGCCAGCTTATGCGATGGAGTGAGGGTCAATTTGCATATTCCCTCTTTATTATATAGGACAGTACACACTAATATCAGTATGACAGCAGACCTAAAACATCCTATCTAATAAAGAGGGAATATGCAAATTGACCACCACACCATAACAAGATGGCTGCACCCACAGCAGAGGTCGAGTTCCCGTAAGGAGCCTTAACGAGCAATCATCAGGGACCTGAGGCTGCGTGGCACTGGGCTGGGGCAGTGGACCTTAGGCTGTGCCCCACACCCCTGTGCCGGGCCATGGTACCTCAGACCGTGCTCCTCGCCCAGCGGAGCTTGACGGGGAACCTCAGAGCGCACCTCCTGCCCAGTGGGGCTTGATGGGGGACCTCAGGCATCATCCCCCCACCCCAGTGCCAGGCTGGGCCCCCTGCCATGCAGAGCTTGATGGGGGACCTGAGGCCGCACCCCCTGCCTGTGGGGCGTGACAGGGGACCTCAAGGCGTGCCCCCTGCCTGAGCTGGGGGACCTCAGGCCGTGCCCCCTGATCAGCGGGGCTTGACGGGGACCTCAAGGTGTGCCCCCTGACCCGCCCCGGGCCAGGGGACCTGAGGCTGTGCCCCCCACTTGGCGGGGCTTGACAGGGGTGGGTCCTGCTAGGTCTGGATCTTGCTCAATGGGGGTGGGGCCAGCCGGGTCTGGGTCTCATGCGATTTCAAAGTGCACACGGGTGGGTGGGGACTTGACTCTGGGTCCTGCAGCATGCCCCAGGCTCTTACAGGAGGAAGATGTTCTTATACATTTTACTAATTTTCTTTCATCTCTGACACTTCTATTATAGAGAAAGGGCAAATAGCAATATTAAAATATTTCCTCTAATTAATTCCCTTTTAATGTGCATGAATTTCATACACCAGGCCACTAGTTATCACATAAATGATCTGATTTAATCCTCAAAATAACTGGTAGTAAAGTTTGTTCTTATTACCATCTTATAGATGAGCAGACTTAAATTAAGCAAGGCTCAGTAATCTGCTTAATCACTTGAGTAAATTTGAGGATCAGAGCTGCCATTATACATACCAGTGCCTCCACTGTATAGGATCAGGACTTAAGCAAACATCCCTCATCACCACATTTGGTATTTTTTTTAACAATGGTTACATTAAACCATAGAATCTTAGACCCAGGAAATCTTACTGGCTCAATCCTCTCATGACCAATGGAGATGAGATGACATGACCAAGATCACAAATGTGGCAGCAGTTAGGACTGATGTATTATGTCTCAACACATCTCTTTATAGAATAAAAAGATGCAGCTCTCATATCACAAATTTGACCTAAGAATAAATCTATTAGGTATAAGAAATACTAAATATTTAATGATAAAATATTTAACAATAATGTTGATTACCCTCCTGAACCATAAAACATATTTTAAAAAAAAATATATGACTTACATCTCTTTAAAAATATGTTCAGGAAAAGGTCTGAATTGATCCTCCTTTTTCTCAATAACTTTCTATGTAATATACAGTCATTTGCAATCATCCTATTGACTTCAAAACTGCACTGAAAATCACGATTTTTTTTTTTTTAAACACTTCAAAGAGTATAACTGAGATATCAGGAATCTATTGGTTATGATTCTCTTACTGTCTTTTGTTTTCCTTATTCTTTTCTCTCCTTCAATATTTCTTTCCAACCCACTTCAAAACATTTCAAGGGTATCCTAAAAGCAGAAGCCTCTTCTTTTCAAATGTAGAGAAGTGTCATATATATGGAAAAGGTATCTTTTTGTGTTGCTAAAGATATAAGATACTCAGAAGTGACTAAATAGAACAAGAGGCTTATGTCAGTTGGTGGAGATTAGGGGCGCCAATGCATCCAGTTGAAAATCTGTGTATCTCTTTTGACTCCCAAAAAACTTCAATGGTCCCTCAGTATCCACAGGGGACTGGTTTCAAGATTCCCCACAGACACCAAAAGAGATGCTCAAGTCCCTTATATAAAATGATATAGAACAATGTATCTAGTAGGTCCTCTGCATTCATATATTCCCACCTATGGATCAAAATTACTATTTTCAATCCACAATTGCTTGAACCTGAGGATGTGAAACCCAGGGACACAGAGGGAAAACTGTATATTTATTAAAAAGCATCTGCATATAAGTAGACCTGTGCAGTTTAAACCTGTATTGTTCAAGGGCCAACTGAATTTACACTACTTCTTAATTTGAGTTGAGATTTTTTTCTTAATTCTCTAAAAATACCAACTAGCAGAGATACCTGCCCAGCAAAACCAGAGAAAACCATCTGAAGTGGAATGAAATATACCAAAAAGTGAAATAAAGTGGTAATTAGACTGTTCATTAAACAGAGTATTATAAATCACTAAAAACCACCTGTTAGTACATAAAACTTATTCCTTAAATATCGACTCTTACCCTGATATTGTGCCATATCTTTTGACCAAAGAGTCTCTGTTCCATATTGAGTTTCATCATACAAAAATTTTACTTCTGTGGCACCAGCATCTTCTGCATTCTGAATTAATTCCTAATCAAGATATATACCAAAAATAATATTTGATAATACAGTAATCTACTGCCCATCTTTATATTTACCTACAATATTTAAAAAATAATTACATTTAAGTAAAGAAAACCCACTGCTTACATCATTATCTTTAAGATCTGGTAAGGATACTACTGAAAGTAATTGTTACATACATATGAGTATGGTTGAAAAGACCATGAGTCCTTCTTCAATTACACATACTTACAATGCCTTTTTTAACTCGCTACTCTTAACCTGCAACACAAATCCTGAGACTATTTATAACTCTGCCTCTTATTTACAACCTACCCAAAGCCTTCATACAAAAGAAATTACTCAAGTTCCAACCTACATAGACTGTTTTGTCATTTGGGATAAATACCCATTCTCAAGCAGTTACCTAAAAAGATCTTCATTTATCATTTGCTTACCAAACTTACCTTTCTCTTAGAAAAAAATATCAGTCTATGTACAGTATGTTGCATCTTGAAAATTTGAGGTATTAGCATGTCTTTTTCCTATATTAAGATGAAAGTTTTTTGAAGGTCAGCACTGACTTTTTCCTTTCATAAAAAAAGATAGTAATATTGTTTGGTGGATAAGTAAGTAGATGGGTGAATGGGTAATCAAAGCACTGCAATGTGAGAAAGGAAAGGACAAACTACAAGATTTACACCCATCAGTAGACTCAAAAAAATCCCCAGTCTCAACAACCCCAATCACTTTGGCACACCTACCAAAATCATGTTGGGAGCTCCACACTCTAAAATAAGAGTCCAACTGCTAGAGCCAATCCCATAATCATTAGAACTTGAAATGAACTTCAAATATATTATCCCTAGTTTATTTTGGACCTTATCTAAAGTATAGAAAAGTCAACATGTAACAATTACCTGGGTGAGCTGTGATTTAGGCCAAACCAAATTAGGTGGTTACATTTTAAAAGGATGGGTCTTTAGAAACACAATAACCCATCTTATATTTTTACACTCACAAACCTCTAACATTGGGAAGAACTATATTTTAACTTTTCTGGCACCTTGGTATTACTAAACCTGGGGTGGGGTCGGGGGAATGGGCAAGAACTGAAGACAGCAATGCCAACAGCAAAGCCTTTATCAGAGTAAAAAGGTGACAGTGCCCACATGAGAAGAGACAACTCTAAGACTGAGTAAAGGACTAGCACAGATCTGAAGAGCTAGTTCTGAGATTAGGTAAGACATGTAGTTCACTGGGTGCACACCAAGAGGTTGGGAAGTCTTACCCACCTGCTGTTCAACCCCAAACATGCCCTTATCTACCTGCTTATCAACTACAAATTACTCCTGTTCACACAACTGCCTATTTCTCATAGAATATTTAGACTAGTTCCTACACTATTTAATCTAACAGAATCCCTGAAATTAGTAATCTTATTTACATTAGGCTATTATGATATAAAGGAGAAATAAGAATTAAAAGGGAGCAAAATATAATGTTAACTTTCAAAATGAGAGCACTTTAGAGGTTGGATCTTGCTTTCATTTGGGTATCTATTTTTTATTCATGTGCATTTTAGGGAGCAGAGATGAAGAAAACTGGCGATAAAGTCCTAACTCCCAGGCTCAAGTTGAACAAAAAATAGGATGGGATGCTTTTTCTCAGGGGATCGCTCTCAAACTGATTCTGAGAAGAAGCGGCAATAAATATGTCAATTTGCATATAATCTTGGGCAATTCATTAAAATATCTGGACCTTTCAGCAAACATCACAAAAGGCATAAGTCTAAGATTCCAATTAAATCTAAAATGGTTGAATTCTACTAAAACATCCAAGGAACAAAGATCAAATTCAGCTGGCTCGCACATAAATATATACAGTAAGCAAAGAGGAAGGAGTAAATATCAGCTGCTTGCTAGCTATAGGAATGTCCAAAGAGCGCACTCATTTCTATGGCCTTGTTTCCTGATAGGATTTATCACTCACTTTTGAATTGATAAAACTCCTGTTACCATCAACTAAACCTTCAAATTTAAATTTGTTCTCTTTGCCTCTCTACCCCCATTACAATTCAATAAACATACTCTTCCTATCTTCACTTTTCTAATATGTCAATATAAAAATGGTTCGCAAATTAACTCTGTGAATCACTGATGCCTATTCTGAAAGGATACATATCACTATTAAAATCACTGAAGATGCAGCAATCCTCTTCCAGCATCTATCTGAGTCTGACTATTAACTTAGTCCTTATTTTCTAAAAATTTACCATCTAAACTAGAAAATATGAGGAATAAAAAATTGGTAATAAACACTAAATAAATTAATGAGAAGGAAAATGTATAATAACTGATCTTTTACAACTAAGGTTTCTTGCTAAGCTTAAACACAAAATCTAATCTTTGCAATATCTTCCATATTCCTTTCTTTTATGGTTGCTTAATTTTTTATGAGTGTATTCAAACTAAAAGAATACATCATAAATAGCTTTAAATAACTGAAATAATTAAAATCTTCCCAAAAGCAAACCTCTAAAACCAGGGGTCAAATGAGCACATGTCCGTGGCCCCTGAATGTGGATTCTATATTATTTTGTTTGTGCGGTTGGTCGGTTGGTAGATTTGTAATGTCATGGTACAATATTTCACATGCAATTCATAAAATTACATTATAGAATTATATACAGTTACAAAAAAGTGTTCCTAGAGTGGCACTGCTTGATTACAACAACTTAGTGGGTCCCTTTTGCTCTGAAACCCCACATATTTATATAGACTGTGTTCTCAACCTACACCATCCCGCGAATGCACTGCAGGTGCAGAGGGTAATAAGTATAGCCATTCAAATCTAGACAAAATTCTAAAACATGTAAACACTAACAAGACTTCTAAGTATTTTACTCCCCCTCATTTTTATCAAAGTAAATTCATACACGTACACAACACATGCCCTACCTTAAGAATCTGTCCTCCTTCTGGATATCTTCTTAAAATGTCCTTGAGAAAATCAACAAGTGGTGGAGTTGTTTGACCAAATCTACCTAAAATAAAAATCCCATGGCCTGTTACCAATGTATTATTTAGTTACAAGACACAGTAAAATTCTACAAGTTAAAACGTCATATTTTACTGCAGCTCTCGGTTATGAAACTCTACCTAATAAATAGATTCAGTAGAGTAAAGCAGATTCTGCCCTGGCTGGTGTGGCTCAGTTGATTGGAGCATCATCCTTTCCACCAAAAGGTTGAGGGTTTGATTTCTGGTCAGGGCACATTCCTAGGTTGCGCATTCAATCCCCAGTTGACAGAGGCAACCGATCAATGCTTCTCTCTCACATTGATGTTTCTCTCTCTCTCTCTCTCTCTCTCTCTCTCTCTCTCTCTCTCTCTCTCTCTCTCTCTCCCTCTCTCTCTCTCTCTCCCTGTCCCCTAAAAAATCAATGAAAACATATTTTCAAGTGTGGATTTTAAAAAAAAAAAAAAGTAAAGCAGATTCAACTTTATCAAATCTCAAGATTTTTCCTTAGCTACAAATTAAATTTTAAAAACATGTTAAAAAATATACTAAATGTCACAAAAGATTATTAATTAAAAAATAAAGAGCATGGGGGCAAAGGTTGATATTTTCCAAAACAACTGAAATAAATGGTGCTTTGCTGCAAAATTATAAGCCAGAGCTAATGGTGCTAATAATGACATTCTTAATATTCTCAATCTCAACTAATGATCTGATTATTCTGAAATTCAGCACAATCATTGTCTCAATGGCTGTCCAGTCAAATACCCTTAAGCCTTTCCAAACTAGAGATTCTTAGAATTGACTGACCAGGTTTCCTTCAGATAGGTGACAGTCAAGTACAGGGAGAATGGGGGGAGGAAAGTAATTTCTCAGATTAAAAAAAAAAAAATCTGTATATAAGTAAAAAAGAAATCTGTGCTTAAGAAATAGAATCCTCACTATAAACTTATTTGCATCATTTTTGTACAACTATGCACCAAGACCAAACCCCAACTGTTCCACAGGCTAATATATCCCACACATTTTTATAACTCACTAGCTCCATCTGCTTTTGTTTTCCTCTGGCCCTGATATCCACCCATCACATTACAATGTTACATACTTTCATTTCACTTTTAAAACATAATCTTTATTCAACTAAAAAGGGCAAAATATCCGGTAAAGTCAATGTTATACCTCCCCCATTTAAGCCTTTTGATTGAAGGTTTACAAAAAGATGACAATTTTTGGAAGTCAGTTCTCCAATCTTGATCCAGTCAGGTAACTGAAAAAAATAAATAAATAAAATGTATGAAAAGCAATATAGTTCCTAATACTGTAAATTCAAAACTTTACCATAATTTTTTTTTCACTTAAGATATAATGCTTGTTAACTGTTCTTATCAGGAATTAAGTTGCTCTGGAGAAGTGAATGTTTCAAAGAATAAAAATTTAGTAAAAAATTTTATTTAAAAATTTAAATGATAGTTACAAATAGATAAAGATACACATATTTCTGCTTTAAAATAATTTAAATGTTGTATAATGAATGAGGATCATAAACAAAGTCATTCTTTTAATTAGCAGTTCCAAAGTGTATTGCTCAGAGCACAGCTCTATGAGATGTTAACAGATAGTAGAGGACAAAAAAAAATGTTTTAAATTAATTGGAATAATTTGGGGTTTAGGGCATTTAACATGGTTAATATGTATTGTAACTTTCTTAGAAAGGATTACACTAAGCAGCATTTCACAAATTTAGCATTGATTTCTTCTTCATTTATTTTCTAGGATATTGTTCCCAGAAATCTAGTTTGGGAAAACACTGATACAGATGTTGCTACAATAAAGGTATGGTGTAAAAGGAAGGGGTAAATAAGGACTCCAACTTTTAAAGCTGCTTTGGTCTACAACTTTCCTGAAATTGGCTTTCCTGAAAAACACCTTGATATTCATTTTCCTTTTGGTGTTTGTTCTGATTCTCATAAGGGCAAGGTACAATATGTGTAATCATAAGCCACAGGAGCAGTGTAATAGTGCCTTTTTTGGAAAATAAGGTAAGTAATCCAAAGCCAGATAACCTTGTCCCCGCCGGTCCACTCTTAAGTGTTGCTATGGAATGACTCCTTACAGGTCAGCAGTCTGCAAAACATTACTCAAAAGCTCACCTGAGGAACCACCACTGTACCTTTCACTTCCATGACAAGTTGTGAAGGACATAATTTACCATGTCAAAAATTCAATATTACTACCCATTTCACACTAATATCTTCCAGGATCCCTAGAGCTCAACTTATCAAAAGGTGACATCACTAGCTTTTCTTCCATCACTTATCGCTCATCTTTTACTCTGAATCTCAATTATTAGTGGCCATCTTCTATCTCATCACTATAATTGGAAAGCCGGGGGAAAAGTCCTCTCTCTCACCAAACCACAGTCAAATTAATAATGTTCTGGGTACCAGCATGTCCTTCCCCAACTTTTCTCATAGCTAACTTGTTCTATACGTCCAATTGTTCAGACACTCCACATCTTGAATTTGTATAACAATCCCATCTGGTCTTCTTACTTTCTGTACATCATCTTCATTCTAGTCCCCATCTCTAACATACAAATCTGAATGTGTTACAGTTCCCAGTTTATGAAGCACTTTCTATACATATCCCCACTGAATCTTAAAACAAGCCTGTAAAAACTCCTTGCACAGGAAATATGGATAAGAATAATCATAGCAGTATTGTTTTAACAACAAAAATTTACAAACTACCCAAATTTTATGGCATATTGATACAATGAAATATTACACAACAATAAAAAATGAACTAAGTAAACTGTACATAAATTTGGGTGAATATTCATAACATAATATTCAGAGTAAAAAGCTAATTCCAGGTTTCTACATACAGAATAATACACTTCTTATAAAGTTCATAAGTAACTAAAAATAAATAGTATATTACCTAGGTTATATATTTAGGTTACACACACACATAGACACATACATACACATATATACACAAACATAAGTATATATATGTATATGCATATATATGTGCATACATATACATATACATATACATATACATATACATATACATATACATAGAGGCCCAGTGCATGAAAATTCATGCACTGGGTGGGGGGTCCCTCAGCCCGGCCTGCCCCTTCTCACAGTCTGGGAGCCCTCAGGGGCAAGAGGTGACCCGGCGATCAGGGGAAGGCGATGCCCCATCACACCTCAGCCAGCCCTGGTTACCTGAGCCTCGGGCCAGCCCTGGGTGGCTGGGGGGCTGAGGGGACTGGGGGACTCCGGAGGCAGGAATGCAGAGTGGCCAAGCCCACCGGGGGTGGGCCCGGCCTTGCCGCACGCCTGACACCCCGGCAGAGCTGAGGGGACTGGGCGCCACCATCTTGTGGCTGTGGGCACTGCCATCTTTGAGGATGTGGCAGTCAATTAGTATATTCCCTCCTTATTGGCTGTAGGCGCCACTATCTTTGAGGGCGGGGCAGTCAATTAGCATATTCCCTCCTTATTGGCTGTGGGCGCCACCATCTTTGAGGGCGGGGCAGTCAATTAACATATTCCCTCCTTATTGGCTGTGGGCGCCACCATCTTTGTGATGGCGTGAGGGTCAATTAGCATATTCTCTCTTTATTAGATAGGATACCCACACATACACATATGATAAAACTATTAAAGTGACTAAAAAAAGATAACAGAATACTAAACACAAAGGGGTAAGGGAAGAAACACAGGTATACAGGCTGGGGATAAGCACAAAGGTAAATATAAACTATCAATAGTGTTCTAGTTCTCCAGTTGGATGGTGTCATTATTCATTCTATTGTTAGTTAATTAAATACCTACTAAAAGAGAGCCATGTATGAGCCAAGGATTACTAGTCCAATTCAGTGTGTCCAAGGTACATTTAAAGAAAGAAAAGCAGGAAGGAAGGCAAAAGGGAGGGAGGGAGGGAGGGAGGGAGGGAGAAAGATGGAAGGAAGGAAGGAAGGAAGGAAGGAAGGAAGGAAGGAAGGAAGGAAGGAAGATCTATAACGCATGAAAAAGTTTCCAGGTCTTAAAGGGGACTTGAAAAGGAAGAAGACAGGTCTGCGCCATCTGGAACCGGAAAGTGGAGCTTATCGGAAGCCTGAGAATCCACAACTGCGGCACCCACGGAACAGCTGCGAGCCCCAGAACAACGCTCCCCAATTGGCGCAAACACACGGGTTCAGAGGAGCTCTACACTCCACCACGGAAAGGTCAGATTTCGCCTAGGATAAGGTGAGGTCTCTGGTCCCAGAGCGAGAGAGGACCGCGCGTTTTGCAGGAGCTGGAGGACCAGGGAAGTCTGTGCCTAGAAAAATCCATGGCTGTTGGGGCTGGAGTGATCTGTGAATGTGGAAGGGGGTCCTCAGAGCTGCTAACAGAAGGGCTCTCTAAAAAGCAACCCATTTTGATCTGACGTGCAGGGACACCCTAATAATTTCAGGGGTGTGCTAGACTTACGCGCAGCCACGGAGTGCGCACACTTGGGCTTTTTCCTCTTGAAATTCTTGCTTCTGATTACTAAGCCCAATACATAGGATCACCCAGTTGGGGACACCCTGGGAGACTGCAGGGGAAAGTTGTTTTTCTGGAACCTGGGGATTGGAGCAGGGAGTGACCATCGGAGAGCCAGCTCCGAGGCAGCCCACTCCCACAAACCGGTAGTGAGTGCCACAGGGAAAGAAGGCTCTAACACTCCCTAGAGAGGCCATACATAAACCCAGAAGTCAATCCAGAAACACTGCCACCCAGGGGCTGAATGATAAATTGACTCTTGTGTAATCAAAAATAAAGGAATACGAATTAAGACACACCGCCTGCTTAAAATCAGGACTGGCTTACATCACTGAAGAGCAGTGGAACGCAGGGAACTGCAATACTGTCCGGACTGAGAAACAGGCGTGCCAAACAGAACAACAGAGGAAGTGAATGACCTTCACTACTCCACATTTTATTTTTATTTTTTATTTTTTTTATTTTCATTTTTTGCATCTTTTACTCAAGAAACTAATTTTTTTTCTTTTTTCCTCACTTGATTTTACCTTTTTAATAATTACATTTTTATTTTCAATCCGTATTATTACTACTGCTATTTTATCTTTTTTTTTTTAAGTGTCATTTTATTTTCTCTTCATTTTGTTTTGGGATTAATGTTCTACATTCTATTTTTATCTTTCCTTTAGCATCATTTTACTCTATCTCAACTCTACCTTTATGCCATCACTCTCTTCCTCACTTTTCCCTTTTCGGTGTCCTGTTTATCTTACCCCTCTCCTGCTTTAGATTTTCCCTATTCTTTCTGTTTACCCCGTTAAAATTTCACCCTACTTACATATCTAATCTCCAATCCCCTGCTCCAAGTCCATACACACCTCTCTCTTCACTGTCTTAACTATCCAAAAAATTGTTTTTCTCTCTGTCCTTTTGTTGTTGTTCGCTTGAATGTAGATTATATCGAGTTTTTATGCTTTTTTGTGAGATTGTTTTGCTTATTCTTCTCTTGTTTATTTTTTTGTTTATTTAGTGCTTCTGTTTTCCCTTGCCTCACTCAATATTAGTTGGTGTTGTAGTTTGTATTAATCCCCATGTACTTGTTGCTGGCATTTGCTGGGATAAGTGATTGTCCTATTGGAGTTTTATCCCCAATATATATAGTCTGTTTCCCTTTCTCTCTTAGTCTCTTTCTTGTCTCTCTTACTTTTTTTTTCTTCTTTTTTTCCCTTTTCCCAATTTCATTTTGACACTCCTTTTTTTTTCTTCTTCTTTCTTTCTTTTTCCTCTTCTTCTTTATCTCCTATCCCCTAATTTGCCTTTCTCTGGTGGTCACCTTTATTGGAGGTTATTAATATCGTGAATACATTTCTGTTCAGTGCCTTGTGTGTTGTACCTGGTAGTGCTGTATTTTGTGCCTTTAAATCAGCGCAGGAGAGAGAGAACTACATAACCAGACACCCAAAGAAGAGACCATGGGGAGACAAAGACACAGCCCGCATATGAAAGAAAAGCAGGCATCACCAGAAAAGGAAGTAAATGAAATGGAGGCAAGCAACCTTCCAGAAAAAGAATTCAGAGAAATGGTCATAAGGTGGCTGAAAAAAATGGAAGACAAATTCGACAATATGAGCAAGAACCAAGAGGAAATGAAAAAGAACCAAGAAGAAATGAAAAATGACATCGCTGCTGTAAAGAACTCAATAGAAAACATCAAGAGTAGACTAGAAGAAGCAGAGGACCGCATCAGTGAGCTAGAAGACAAGATGGGAAAAAATACACAAGTAGAGCAACTTCTAGAGAAAAAAAAATAAAAGGCAGGAGGAGAGCCTAAGGGAACTTTGGGACAACACGAAACAAAACAACATCCGCATAATAGGGGTTCCAGAAGGAAAGGAACCTGAGCAAGGAATAGAAAACCTCTTTGAAGAAATAATGACAGAAAATTTCCCTGATATAGGGAACAAAAAACCCACACAAATCCAAGAAGCTCACAGAGTCCCAAGCAAAATGAACCCCAAAAGACCGACGCCAAGGCACATTATAATTAAATTGGCAAACACCAACAACAAAGTAAGAATCTTAAAAGCGGCAAGAGAGAGACAGAAAGTTGCATACAAAGGAACCCCCATCAGACTAGCAACTGATTTCTCAACAGAAACTCATCAGGCCAGAAGGGAATGGAATGAAATATACAAAGTCATGCAAAGGAAGGGTCTGAATCCAAGAATACTGTACCCAGCAAGGCTATCAATCAAAATTGAAGGTGAAATCAGGAGCTTCACAGACAAAAAAGGACTAAGGGAATTTATTACCACCAAACCAGCAATGCAAGAAATGCTAAAGGGTCTGCTGTAAAAAAAAAAAAGAAATAGGAAGCGAAGAAGGAACACAGGTGTAAAGAATAGGAATGGCGACAAATAAGTACCTATCAATAATAACTTTAAATGTAAATGGATTAAATGCCCCAATAAAAAGACATAGGGTAATGGATTGGATAAGAAAACACGACCCATATATCTGCTGTCTACAAGAAACCCACCTCAGAAAAAAAGATGCACACAGACTGAGGGTGAAGGGATGGAAAAAGGTTTTCAAGGCAAATGGAACTGAAAAAAAAGCTGGGGTAGCAATACTTATATCTGACAAATTAGATCTCAAAGTGAAGGACATAACAAGAGATAAGGAAGGCCACTTCATAATATTAAAGGGAGCAATCCAACAAGAATAAATAACTCTGGTAAACATATATGCACCCAATACAGGAGCACCCAAATACATAAAAAAACTCCTGGAGGATATCAAGGGAGAGATTGACAGCAATACAATCATAGTAGGAGACTTTAATACCCCACTATCACCATTGGACAAATCCTCTAAACAAAAAATCAGAAAAGAAACATCAATCCTAAATGACTCACTAGACCAGATGGAATTAATTGACATCTTCAGAACATTTCACCCCAAAGCCACAGAATATACATTCTTCTCAAGTGCACATGGGTCATTTTCAAAGATAGACCATATGTTGGGACATAGGCAAAGTCTCTTCAAATTCAAGAAGATAGAAATCATATCAAGCATCTTCTCAGACCACAGTGGCATAAAACTGGATATCAACTACAATAAAAACAACCCAAAGAAATCAAACACATGGAGGCTAAACAGCATGCTATTAAACCATGACTGGGTTACCAGAGAGATCAAAGAAGAAATAAAAAACATCATGGCAACAAATGACAATGAAAACACTACAATCCAAAATCTATGAGACACAGCGAAAGCAGTCTTGAGAGGGAAGTTCATAGCTCTACAAGCCTACTGCAAAAAACAAGAAACAATGGTAATAAATTACCTAACCCAACAACTCAAAGAGTTAGAAAAAGAGCAACAAGAAAAGCCCAGTGTAAGCAGAAGGAAGGAAATAATAAAGATCAGAGCAGAGATAAACGACATAGAGACCAAAGAAACAATACAAAAGATCAACAAAACCAAGAGCTGGTTCTTTGAAAGGATAAACAAGATTGATGAAACTCTAGCCAGGCTCACCAAGAAGCAAAGAGAGAGGACCCAAATAAACAAAATCAGAAATGAAAGAGGTGAAATAAGAACAGATCCCACCGAAATACAAAGGATTGTTAAAAAATACTATGAACAACTCTATTCCAACAAACTGGACAACCTGGAAGAAATGGACATATTCATAGAAAAATATAACCTTCCAAAACTCAATCAAGAAGAATCTAAATAGCTCAATATGCCAATAACTATGGAAGAAATTGAAGCAGTCTTCAAAGAGCTTCCGGAAACAAAAGCCTGGGGCCAGACGGCTTCACAGGAGAGTTTTACCAAACATTCAAGGAAGAACTAAAACCTATCCTCCTCAGACTATTCCAAAAAATTCAAGAGGAAGGAACACTTCCAAGCTCCTTCTATGAAGCCAGCATCACCCTAATACCAAAACCAGATAAAGACAACCCAACGAAAGAGAATTACAGGCCAATATCCCTCATGAATGTAGATGCCAAAATCCTCAACAAAATTCTAGCAAATCGGATCCAGCAGTACATCAGAAAGATCATAAACATGACCAAGTAGGGTTTATCCCAGGTATGCAAGGATGGTACAATATCCGAAAATCAATAAATGTGATACATCACATAAACAAATTGAAAGATAAAAATCACATAGTCATATCAATTGATGCAGAAAAAGCATTTGACAAAATCCAACACCGTTTCTTCATAAAAACTCTCAACAAGGTGGGAATAGAAGGATCATACCTGAACATAATAAAAGCTATATATGATAAACCCACAGCTAACATCATACTCAATGGGCAAAAACTAAAACCATTTCCCCTAAGAACAGGAACAAGACAAAGTTGCCCACTCTCACCACTCCTGTTTGACATAGTACTGGAAGTATTAGCCATTGCAATTAGACAAGAAGAAGAAATAAAAGGCATCCAAATTGGAAAAGAAGAAGTAAAGCTGTCCTTATTTGCAGATGACATGATATTGTACATAAAAAACCCAAAAGACTCCATCAAAAAACTAACAGACTTAATAAATGAATTAGGCAATGTAGCAGGATACAAAATTAATGCCAAGAAATCTATGGCATTTCTATACACGAACAGTGAACTTACAGAAAGAGAGACTAAAAAAGCAATCCCATTTTCCATCGCACCAAAAAAATTAAGATACTTAGGAATAAACCTAACCAAGGAGGTAAAAGACCTATATGTGGAAAACTACAGGACACTGAAAAAAGAGATAGAGGAAGACGTAAACAGATGGAAGAACATACCATGTTCATGGATTGGTAGAATCAACATCATTAAAATGTCCATACTACGCAAAGCAATCTATAGATTCAATGCACTCCCCATTAAAATACCAACAGCATATTTCACAGACCTAGAAAGAACTCTCCAAAAATTCATCTGAAATAAAAAAAGACCCCGAATAGCCACAGCAATCCTGAGAAAGAAGAATAAAGTAGGAGGGATCTCAATACCAGATTTCAAGCTGTATTACAAAGCCACTGTCCTCAAAACAGCCTGGTACTGGCACAAGAACAGACATATAGATCAATGGAATAGAATAGAGAATCCAGATATCGACCCAAACCAATATGCGCAATTAATATTTGACAAAGGAGGCATGAGCATACAATGGAGTCAAGACAGTCTCTTCAATAAATGGTGTTGGGAAAATTGGACAGATACATGCAAAAAAATGAAACTAGATCACCAAGTTACACCATACACAAAAATAAACTCAAAATGGATACAGGACTTAAATATAAGATTGGAAACCATAAAAATACTAGAGGAATCCACAGGCAGCAAAATCTCAGACATATGCCAAAAGAACTTTTTCAGTGATACTGCCCCTAGGGCAATGGAAGCCAAAGAGAAAATAAACAAATGGGACTACATCAAAATAAAAAGCTTTTGCACAGCAAAAGAAACCATCAACAAAACAACAAGAAACCCCACTGTATGGGAGAACATATTTGCAAATGGTATCACTGATAAAGGTTTAATTTCCAACATCTACAGGCAGCTTATACAACTTAATAAAAGGAAGATAAATTATCCAATAAAAAAATGGGCAACGGACCTAAATAGAATCTTTTCGAAAGAAGACAGAAGGAAGGCCAAGAGACACATGAAAACATGCTCAAAGTCACTAATTATCCGAGAGATGCAAATCAAAATGACAATGCGATACCATCTCACACCTGTCAGAATGGCTATCATTAACAAATCAACAAACGACAAGTGTTGGCGAGGATGCGGAGAAAAAGGAACCCTCGTGCACTGCTGGTGGGAATGCAGACTGGTGCAGCCACTGTGGAGAACAGTATGGAGTTTCCTCAAAAAACTGAAAATGGAACTCCCATTTGACCCAGTAATCCCACTCCTAGGAATATATCCTAACAAACCAGAAACACCAATCAGAAAGGATACATGCACCCCTATGTTCATAGCAGCACAATTTACAATAGCTAAGATTTGGAAACAGCCTAGGTGCCCATCAGCAGATGACTGGATCAGAAAACTATGGTACATCTACACAATGGAATACTATGCTGCCATAAAAAAGAAGGAATTACTACCATTTGTAGGCACCTGGATGGAATTAGAGAACATTATGCTAAGTGAAATAAGCCAGTCAATGAAAGAAAAATACCACATGATCTCACTCATTTGTGGATAATGAAAAACATTATAAACTGATGAACAAAAAGATAGTTACAGAGGCAGTAAAGCATCAAACAGACTGTCTAATTACAGCGGTAAGGTTAGGGAGAGGTGGGGGAAATAAGAGATCAACTGAAGGACTTGTATGCATGCATATAAGAGTAACCAACGGATGCAAAACATTGGGGGGTGAGGACATGTATGGGAGTGGGGTGGGGGGGGGCAATGGTAAGATATGTACACATATAATACCTTAGTAAAAATTTGAAAAAAAAAAAAGAAAAGGAAGAAGACACAGATTAGCACCACATTAGTAAAAACATGTAACTGGCTATGTGAGTTTGACAATGAATGCTTTTGGCAGTTGTTATCAGGGACTTATTTACAAGGAAGTGATTCTACCAAAGAGAAAGCAAGCAGTGCAGATAACTTGAGCAGTGCATTCTGCTTTCTCCTCCAGAGCGTGCCAAGATTTGGGGATTTTGCTTGGGCCTCATTCTTTTTTGGACCTTAATTGCTCCAACCAAGCAAAAAACAACATTGGTCCTATTCACCTCCAGAGGCAATAAAACCTTAATAATAGTCCATTTCAGCCTAGCCAGTATGGCTCAATCATTAAGCATTGATCTATGAACCAGGAGGTCATGGTTTGATTCCCATTCAGGGGCACATGCCCAGATTGTGGGCTCGATTCCCAAGGTGGGGTGTACAGGAGGCAGACAATTAATGATTTCCTCTCATCATTGATGTTTCTATCTCTCTCTGTCTTCCTTCCTCTCTGAAATCAATAAAAAAATATATTTCAAAAAAAGTAGTCCATTTCAGTCTTTATATTTGTCTTTAAAACAGTAATTATAAAGTAATTTTAACATCTGGATTTCTGTCCATGCCAGCTTCAGCCTCCCTTAAAAACCTCCTAGTCGCTCATTTTCATTTACTATGAAACTAACTTCAAATTATTAAGCAAACAATACAATATTAATTGTAATCTGGATCTCCCAACACTTCTTCCTTTGTTCAGTTGTCAAGGACACAAGGAGGTTTTCAAGATTTAAAAGCTGACAGGGAGGACATTTTTTATCAAAAGAGAAGAAAGTGAAGTGATACTTCAAACCTGGCTTGAGGCTCAAACACATTTGGTATGGATCAGGAAAATGGACCAGAAAGATGCACAGCTATAATGAATAGCTTCAGTTTCTGCATGGGACAGGAGGTAAAGAACTTACAAATGCCACTTCCAGGCCAGGAAAAGCAAAAGAAACAAGTAAAAAGAGGATGCTAGGTGACCCAGAAAAACTAAGGAATAAGTACCTACTGCTAATTATGTCCAATACCAACCAAAAACAGTGGGTGATAAGGAGTTGTCAACAGCTTCTGTTTTCTGCCTACCCTAAAATATTTAGAATTCTTGCCAATAATTCAAATATAAAAGGTTATAAACAGCATTAAATTAAAAAGGAAAATAAAGCCACCTCTGTGAAAGATGTGCTTCTATAAAGGTGACCTTTAATGGCACATGTTAGCATTACTAAGTTCATCAGTTTGGTAAAAGTCACAAGCCTATCACCTCTGAAGCAGGGGAGAATTGTGCCCTCTGCTTGTTTTCTCGGGGAATTCCATCCTTGACTTTCAAGTTCATTTTTAATGGTTTAAACTCTTCTCTGTTTTAAAAAACTTTACATTTAGCTTTTTTATTTATTGACACCCTGACAGATTCTCTGTGGTGTGGCAGAGTAAAAAGTCCAGACTTTGGAATCAGACAGACCTGGGTTCCAGTCCTGGTTTGATACTTCTCTCTGAATCTTGGCTTTACTAGTCTGCAAAATGGAGTAGTAATAACGAACTCATGAGCTTGTTTTCAGTAGTAAGTGAGATGCTACTTATACAAAATATCTAGAACAGTGTGTGGAACACAGTCAGTAGCTCAATAAATGTTAATAATATTCCCAATGTATTTACAAAGTACAGAAAATGTGCTGAAAAAGTTACTTCCCAAAATTGTATCTCTAGCCCTGACATCTATCCCTTGAGCTTCAGACCTACATCTGCCTGTTGAATATACTCTAGTCTAGACTCTTACACAGCAGAGATCTTAGAATTGGTTAGAATTCGTTTATCCCATTCCCATTAGAAACAGGAAAGCAGATTCTAACATGGTAATTAATTTGGCCTCTGTTACCCACTGGCAGTAGGATCTATCTATGTCACCTACCTGTTTGTGCATTTACCTAGATGTCTCTTTTATGTCCTGCCATCAGCTGAACCATATACAAAAGCAAACTGGTTACCACCTTTCCTCCAAAATTAGGTATCTTCTGTACTTGTTTATATCTGCTAACTGAACCAATATTTTCCTGATCTCACTCGAGGCTTCTTAACATCCTTGGCAAAGCCTTCTGCCTTATTCTACATCTCACCTCCTCCCCCACACTGTCTCTCCCCCCCCCCCCCACCAATTTAGTACCAAACTGCCATAATTTTATATTTTTAAAATTCTCCTACACATCCTTTTCTTTCAGTGTTACCAGTACAACCATCTAGAACCTCACTACCTCATTATTAGCATAAGTTTCCTAACTGGACCCTCTCCACCAACCACTCACTCAATCTGAAACCTCTACACATCACTGAAATGTTTACCATTCCATACCAATACTTTGCAGACACCTCCAAATACTTTTCTAATGGCAAAACTGAGCCACAACTGAGCTTTGGGTATAACCACATCTAGGGGACAAATGGGCAAAGCAGAACCAGAGGAGTAACCAAAGAAGTGGGTATAGAACCAGCAGAATATACATGGGATGGTTAAAAGATAGGAGTAGGCGCAGAAAAAAAAGAAGTGAGAATGATGAGCTTTGCTCCTCAATTCCATCCAAAGTCCTCAAATCACTGTCTGCATACCAACTAACACCTTGGGGAACTGGAAAAGAGGGCTGATCCATGGAGCAACATAAGAACAGATTAACAGGAAATCTGGGTCTAAGTGGACAGGTGACCAGTGAGTGGACCCAGGTACACAGAAGGTCAAGATTACATTGAGGAATTAAAATCACAGGTACTAAGTACTTCACCAATATTTATACTATACTAGAGGCCCGGTGCACGAAATTCGTGCATGAGTAGGGTCCTAGGCCTGGCCAGCGATTAGGGCTGATCTATGGGGTGACCGGCGGGGTAATTGGGGGGCCCCACTGGCACCCACCTTGGCTGGCCTGGGGCCTGCAGGCTGGGGGCAGCTCCTGTGTTGAGCATCTGCCCCCTCATGGTCAGTGCACATCATAGCAACTGGTCGTTCCACCAGTCATTCCACTGTTCGGTTGATTTGCATATTAGGCTTTTATTATATAGGACTAGGGGCCCGGTGCACGAAATTCGTGCACTGGGGATAGGGGCATCCCTCAGCCCAACCTGCCCACTCTCACATACTGGGAGCCCTCAGGGGATGTCCTACTGATGGCTTAGGCACACTCCCCACAGGGAGCGGGCCTAAGCAGCAGTCTGGCTTCCCTTTGTAGGAGGTGACCGGGCTGATCAGGAAAAGGCACCAGACCCATCACCCGCTGCTGCAGCCACTGCCAGTCACCACAGCCACCAAGGTGTTTTCATCAACACAGACTCCAGTCCCTTCACCATGAAAAAATGACAACTTTCTTTAGAAATTTTCAAGATGTGTCTTTCATAGGATATGACATTTCTTTCTTTCTTTATTTTTATCCTCACCTGAGGATATGTGTCCATTGACCTTTAGAGAATGTGGAAGAAAAAGGGAAAGACAAGAGAGAAACATCAAAGTGAGAGGAACACTTTGATTGGTTGCCTCCTGCATGAGCCCTGACCTGGGCCCCGGCCAGGGAGAAGCCTGCAACCTAGGTACATGCCCTTGATCAGAATTGAACCCAGACCCTGCAGTTGGCAGGCCGAGGCATTATCCACTGAGCCAAACAGGCTAGAGCAGGATATGACATTTCTTAGCCCTCCAGCAGCGGACTTTCGTTTTTTTCTCCAGAAGTGTGGTGGAAAAACCCTAGCTCACCTTTTTGGATTCTTATTACCCAAGTTACTAAGAATATTACCAGTGGCATACAGGAAGCTTAGCCAATGAGCAGTCAGGAAAGGTGTTTCCTCTGTAGTTCACACCAATCACTGGCTGGGCCCTGCCCAGGCCTAAAGCCTCTGGCCGAAGCTTTAGTCCTGGGCAGAGGACCCCCAGATCCCTCTGATCACCAGCTCCACCCCTTCCCAGGCCTAAAGCCTCGGGGCCTTGGTAGGGGCCGCCCAGCTCCCTCCGATCGCTGGCTCTGCCCCTGCCCAGGCCTAAAGCCTCTGGCCAAAGCTTTAGGCCTGGGCAGGGGCCCCCCAGCTCCCTCCGATCGCTGGCTCCGCCCCTGCCCCCACGCCTCTGATTGCAGGCTTGGCCTTTGCCCAGGAGCCCCCTGGCTCAGGCCCTTCCCAGGCTGCTCAGGGCCCATGCGGGGCTTACCTCAGAGTGACCTGGGTGCCAGGATGTTCCCGGGACCCAGGCGCTGGGCGCCTATGTATGCAAATTAACCGCTATCTTTGTTGGGTTAATTTGCATACTCACTCTGATTGGCTATGGGCGTAGTGGAGGTACGGTCAATTTACATGTTTGTCTATTATTAGGTAAGACTAGAGCAGGGGTGGGCAAACTTTTTGATTCGAGGGCCACAATGGGTTCTTAAACTGGACTGGAGGGCCGGAACAAAAGCATGGATGGAGTGTTTGTGTGAACTAATATAAATTCAAAGTAAAGGAGCGGAGGGGAGAGCAAGAGAACCCTCTGCTCTTTTGGCTCCACGGGCCAGATAGAACAGCCGAACGGGCCGGATCCGGCCCGTGGGCCGTAGTTTGCCCACGGCTGGACTAGAGGCCTGGTGCAGGAAAATTCATGCACTCGGTGAGGGGGCGGGGTCCCTCAGCCGGGCCTGCATCCTCTCACAGTATGGGAGCCCTCAGGGGATGTCCGACTGACAGCTTAGGCCCACTCCCTGTGGAGAGCGAGCCCAAGCCACAGTCTGGCCTCCCTCTGTGGGAGGCAACAGGACAGGCTGATCAGGGGACAGCGCCAGCCACTGAGCAGCCGGCCCTGTCCCCTCCCCACCCTGATTGCCCCTCCGCCGCCCCCTGATCACCATCCCCTCCCTCTGCCCACTGACACGTGCCTTGGCTGGCCTGGCACTGTCTGCTTGCCGGCCCCGCCCCCCCCCCCCAACCGGTTGTTCCACCATTTGGTCAATTTGCATATTATGCTCTTATTATATAGGATTGTCAGGAAATCTAATACTAAAAATGGCATTCTGTATGGCTTAAGTATTCCCTGCATATTTGTTCAACTCTTTGTCACCTCCTTTAAATCCTGAAAATGATGTGGGGTTTTTTTTTTTTATCATAGAAAAAAATAAAGTGAAGATATTTATTAGGATAAATAAATGTTAATTTTCAGCTATATGTCTCCATGTAACTCTTCCCTTAAGTAGTCTCACCAACCTTAAAGGATACATTTAACAATATGAAATACTCCTATTTTCCATAGTTTTGATCTGCTAAATCATTCATATATACCTTAGAAGTTTTAATATAAAAGTACTCCTCAAACTAGTAGCTTCTACATGAAAGTATGTCTGAAGATCCTTTCAGTCTAAATTTCTGTGATTCAAAACCGGGGGGAAACTTCTAAGCCGTAAAAAGGTTAAGATATTTACCAATGTTAAATGTATAACAGAAAAAAATAAGTACTTCAATGATGATGTCTCTAAACACGGAAACAACAAAAATCCTCTGGTTATAATGCCGATCAAAAAAGTATCTTGCCCAGCCAGTGTGCCTCAGTGGATGAGCCTGGAACTATGAACCTGGAGGTTAGGTTCGATTCCCAGTCAGGGCACACGCCCAGGTTGCAGGCTGAGTCCCCATTCGGGGTGTGCGAGAGGCGGCCAATCAATGATTCTCTCATCACTGATGTTTCTATCTCTCTCTCCCTCCCTTCTCCCTTCCCCTCTAAAATCAATAAAAATATATTTTTTAAAATAAGTATCTTAGTTTCAGGAAGTGAAGATTCAGACAAAATGGAGGAAGGGGACTGCAAAGTTGAAATGGTAAATCAATAAAAGTTACCGTGAGAGGAACACACCCGTGTCATTTTGCTCACGTTATTTGCAAAGCATTCTTTCCAGGGTGACCGCTGAATCTGTCTTCCAGGACACAAGAATAAACCCATTCAGTGTCACTATCAACTAGCGAATGGATGTGCTACACCCCTCAGCACACAGCAGGCCCACCCTCCTCCCGAGGAGAGGGACGGGGCCTACCTCCCGGTCGCCGAGCCACAGCCGCTGCTCCGACACCGGGAAGCCCGTCTCAGCTGAGATGCACTCCTTGACGTCGCGCACCGTCCAGGACTCCAGAACGGCCACGGTCCTGCAGCCAACGCAGCCGGGAAGGACGGTCACCCGCAGCCACCTGTGCGGCAGGCAAAGGGACTTCAGTGGGGACCACGTGGGTGCCCGCGCCCGCCCAGCGCGCCCTCTCTCCCGGAGCTCGGTGGCAGGCACCCTCGCGGCCCAGCGCCCGGCCGGGCGGGGTTACCTGTCCCCCATCGTCTGCGTCCCTGAGGGACCGCGTCCGCCCCAGTGCGCGGGAGCCTGGTCACAGCCGGCCCTGCCGCGCCGAGAGGCCCGGCGCGGGCCCGGAAGGCTGGATCCTCATCCGCAGACAGGCGCCGCCCGGCCGCGCTCAGCCGCAGTCCCCGGGCGGCCGCCAGAGCCGAGGAGGAATCACCAGAGGAAGCCGTGGCCCCGGGGGAGGAGCACAGGGAGGCGGCAGCGGCGCGCTCCAGGGCGGCAAGGCCTCGGAGAGGCCGCCCGCGGGCACGCGCCCGCCCGCGAGGACCGTTAGCGGAGCCCCCGCCCCGCCCCGCCCGCCCGCCCGCCAGGCCCCGCCCGGCCCACGCCTGCAGCAGCGCCTGTGCCCCGACAGCCTCAAAGGCAACCTCACATGCGAAACTGTGCGTTTAGAGATGCGTATTTTCCCCTGACGGAGTTCAACAGTTATATGAATTGCAGAACTAGTGCTTACTCTCTAACGACGTTTAATCTCTGGAAGCATCTCCAAATTAGATGTAATGGAGGGGAACGTTGTGATTGCAGAACACAAAAGTCTTCCAGTTTGGCTCAGTAAATAGAGCCCCGGACTGAAGGGCCCGGGTTTGATTCAGGTCAAGGGCGCATGCCCGCGTTGCAGGCTCGAGCCCCAGTAAGGGGCATGCAGGAGGCAGCTGATCAATGATTCTCTCTCATCATTTATGTTTCTATCTCTCCCTCTCCCTTCCTCTCCGAAATCAATAAAAATATATTAATAAAAAAAGTCTTCCATGGTTTCATTTCCTGTTAGTTTTTAAGGCACAAAAGTAGGATCAATGACTCAATTTTCTGAAGAAAGGAGTGCCAGAAGGAAAGTAATAGATGAGAATAAACATAAACATATCCTATGACGTGTAAAAATATACATATGTGATTTATTTTAGCAATATTATCTTATACTGTCAGTACCCTAAGTTTTTCTATCACACCTGTATGCTCTTTGAAATCAGAAATTTGAGCCTTAGAGTTTATGGATCACCCCAGAGTAACTAACGTTGCCTTGTAATTTGGAAGTGTATGTGGTTTGATGAAGCTTCAGAGAATGTCCTTTCCTCTGGCTTATTTCTCATAGGTATGAATGACACACATTGCCAAAAAAAAAAAAAAAATGGCAACATCTATTGAAACAATTCAAAGGCTGTGTTGTGAAAAAGTAAATTTGTGTGGTTCTTGTTTAAATATCCTAAATAGAATTAAATTTTAGGTTTACCCCAAATGATATTAATTACTACTGTTTTTCAATTCCCTCTTCTCCCCCACCTCCACAAAAAATATTATTCGGAACGCATTATCGGTAATCAATATACAGAATGCCCCTACAGTGTTCATCCCTTTCTTCTAAACATATTTAAAAGGAAGAATGCTTTAAGTCAGGTCTTTCCTACTTAGAACAAATAAGCACATTAAATCAATAAAAGAATATGCTATTTCAACAAAAATATCAGGCCAGAAAACCTCATGAACAAATATTTACTTCTTTAATCAGACAAGACTGCACAAACTAATGCATTAGAACAGTGGTCGGCAAACTCATTAGTCAACAGAGCCAAATATCAACAGTACAATGATTGAAATTTCTTTTGAGAGCCGAAAACTGACTTCTGCGCATGGGCCACGAAGTTTCAATTGCACTGTACGTGTGCGCCCACACATGGTATTTTGTGGAAGAGCCACACTCAAGGGGCCAAAGAGCCGCATGTGGCTCGCGAGCCGCAGTTTGCCAACCACTGCCTTAGACAATCCCCAGATCTACTTGCTTCCTTATTCAATCTCCTTGGATATGAATAAGGCCCTAGCTTTCCCATCACTCTTAGGGACAAAAAAACATAGGTGCTGAGTTGAAGACTTGAGAGACCAAGAAATCACCTTAATGGAGAGGATTTCACAAGAAGCAAATTTGGTTGGGGAAGGAGGCTGATCATAAGAAGCTTGAACATCTGGAATTCAAAGTATACTCAGGATTCATTTTAAAGGGTTAGTTGGCATGGGAACTACAAATCTGGAGCTCAGGAGGGGTGTCAAACCTGAAGAAATAGATTCAGCAATCAATTGTTTAATCATTCAGGTAATATTTATTAAACCTTTCCTGTGTCCCAGATGGATACATTTCTAAATGATAGGAACACAACATGAACAAAGCAAAGTCCCCTATCTCATGCTTAGACACTAGGGAAGAAAGACACCTATAAACAAATGGACCAATAATATATCAGTTCATCGTATGGAGCCAGGCACAGAAAGTACTATTTAAAAAGGGACTATATCCCAAGAAACCAGAAGCCCCAATCAGAAAGGATATATGCACTCCTATGTTCATAGTGGCACAATTTACAATAGCTAAGATTTGGAAACAGCCTAAGTGCCCATCAGCAGATGAGTGGATTAAAAAACTGGTACATCTACACAATGGAATACTATGCTGCTATAAAAAGAAGGAACTTTTACCATTTGCAACAGCATGGATGGAACTAGAGAGCATTATGCTAAGTGAAATAAGCCCCTCAGAGAAAGATAAATATCACATGATCTCACTCATATGTAGGATATAATGATCAACATAAACTGATGAACAAAAACAGATCCAGAGACAAGGTAGCACTGGACAGACTGTCCAACCTCAGAGAGAAGGCAGGAGCAGGGGCGGGGTTAGGATCAAACAAAGTACTTGTATGCATGCATATTAGCATAACCAATGAACACAGACACAGGGGCAGTGGGGCTTGCCCTCTGGGCTGGGAGTGGCCAGGGGGAGGGTCAATGCGGGGGGGGGGGGCGGGGAGGAGACATGTGTAATACTTTAAACAATAAAAGAAAAGGGGGGTGGAGGGAGTAGTTGGGGCAGGGCAAGGTAAGAGAGTAAAGAGTAAAGGAGCTAGAACTCCCTTCTAAGAAGTTACATTTGAGCAGAGGCCTGAATGAAACACAGGAAGATTAAATTACCCAGAAAGAGCTTATGTGAGAAGAAACAGAGCAGAGCAACTAGTGTAGTTCATGCTTCCACCATCTTTGACCTGAATTTGGTACCATTGCCTCTTACTTGTTCTCCATCCTCTACTTATCCCCTCTCCAATCCATTCCTCAACCCTCTACAAAATCAAATTTGGAATTGGTGTATATTTTGTTTACTATAGCTTCCCAGGGCCAGAAAGAGGCCCTAATGTAGAATAGGTGCTCAGTAAATAGGAAGGAAGGAAGAGAGAGAGGGACAGAGGGAAGCAGGAACAGAGAGAGTAAGGGAGAGGGGAGGAGGGAGAAAAGAAGGAATGAATAAATATCTGAAAAATATAGAAAAGTAGAAAGAAGCTCTAACATTATTCATAATTCTAACACCACAATACAAAAAAACACACTTTTATAAATTGACATTAATAAGTTTTTTTTAATATAATGGAATTATACAATGGGTACATAGTATTTTCAGCATCTTTATCACTATAGAAATCTCATCCTATCTAATAAAAGAGTAATGTGCAAATTGACCATCACTCCAACACAAGATGGCTGCCCCCATGTGGACACAAGATGGCCACCACAAGATGGTCATCAGGGGAGGGCAGTTGGGAGGGAGCAGGCCTGCAAGGGAGGGCAGTTGTGGGTGATCAGGCCAGCAGGGGAGAGCAGTTGGGAGGGACCAGGCCTGCAAGGGAGGGCAGTTGTGGATGATCAGGCCAGGAGGGGAGAGCAGTTGGGGGGGACTAGGCCTGCAGAGGAGGGAAGTTGGGGGCGACCAGGCCTGCAGGGAAGGGCAGTTGGGGGGGACCAGGACTGCAGGGGAGGGCAGTTAGGGGTGACCAGGACTGCAGGGGAGGGCAGTTAAGGCCAATCAGGCTGGCAGGGGAGCAGTTAGGCATCAATCAGGCTGGCAGGGGAGTGGTTAGGGGGTGATCGGGCTGGCAGGCAGAAGCAGTTAGGGGCAATCAGGAAGGCAGGCAGGTGAGCAGTTGGGAGCCAGCAGTCCTGGATTGTGAGAGGGATGTCCGACTGCCCATTTAGGCCCGATCCTATTGGGATTGGGCCTAAATGGGCAGTCGGACATCCCTCGAAGGGTCCCAGATTGGAGAGGGTGCAGGCTGGGCTGAGGGACACCCCCCCTGTGCATGAATTTCATGCACCAGGCCTCTAGTTTCTAATAACTGTCTAATTTTCCACTGAGAAGAAATATCTTAGGCTGCTTAACCCTATTGATACCTACATGAGTATTTCAATTTTTCAAAAGTTCACAAACTTCAGTAAATATCTTTGTTCATGAACTTTTACCACTATTTAGGTTAAGAAGAAAGTTTGCAAAATTTTTAAGAAATGTTTAGCTGAGCCTTGATCCACTCTTCCAGAGCATATTATGAAACGCTTAACAGCAAGAAGCCAAAACATTGGTCCCTTCTCTTAGAGTAAGTCCAAACTCAGTAAGAAATGAAGAATCTATCCAACCACCTTTTGAGCCTATTTTAGTTGTAAAGATGGGCAAAGAAAATTGTTTTATTGCACAAGCTGGACTCAACACAATAGAAGCAGAAAACAATGTTATTCTTTCTCATGACATTCTTTCTTTCCATTTTCCTGGATGACATATCTGACATGGGCCCTAGCTTTCTCACCTCTCCTAAGAGATAAAAATATTCCAGTCCCTTCCAATCCCTACAATGTTTGTAAAATCTATCTAAGGTAATAATAAAATGCCAGTTCAACCCAATGTAAAAATTCTTTAATCATAATTGGGCTGCCTTTATTCTGATCATTCTCAGACCCACACATCATATCAATGACAGTCAGGAAGCACAGATCAAGGCTGAGAGTTAATTTTCCCTGAAACAATGCTTCATGATTTTATGAAATGGACTGTGCCTAATAGTATGTCTTGGATCATAAAGAAACAATAATTTGTCCCTTCTGGAGAATGTTTGCCAGTGATGTAAAGACCAAAGTCTAACAAATTGTTATGCTTTTGTTTAATAAGTCAGCACAAGGCGTTTATCTTGAAAATAAAATATAAGGATATTGTATGCATGCTATTCAGTGAAGTCCTAAAGAATGAATTAAAACCATAAGCCAAGTAGAGAAAGGAAAATTATCTCCAACGGAGAGGAAACAGCACCTGCAAAATCATGGCATCAAAAAATTGCAGTAGAGCTGAGGATAAAATTCATGTAAAGGCATAGAAAACATGATCTTAGAGGATTCTGCAGGAATATGGTCATGAAGTCTCCTTTATGCCACATATGGAGTTCCTTGAAGGGGCTGAGGAGCCACTTCCAGATTTTAATTAGGTAAGTGATCAGAATTACATTATACAAAGAATCCTCAGGTGGCAGGACTGAAGATTATTTGGAAGGAGGCAAGACTTAAAAATAGGAACAAGAACAAGAAAAAATGGTCTGTGGGATTAAGTTTAAAGCTTCAAGAAGAAAATCCGCAGTGCCAAGTATCACATAGGTAAAGTGCCCATAGGATTTGACCATTGACCACTAGTAGGTCATTGTTGAGTTAGTTCTGTGCTCCAGAATCTACAAGAATTTCCCAATGACTGTAGGATCAAGTTCAATTTATTTTGGATGGCATTCAAGACCCATCACAATTTAGCCCCCATCAGCCTTGTCAGATTCTTCTGAGGTCACCCCACCATCCATAATACAATCTGTCGCCATGACCAGTTGAAAATATGTAACATTTATGGAGTACTTCCTATGTGCCATGCACCCTACTAAAAGCCTTATATGATTTAGCTCATTTGATCTTCTCAACAACCCCTCCAAGTACATAAAACCTCAATTTTCAGGTAGGGAAAATGAAACTAAACACCATCCTTGTAGATCCACAGTTTTAACTGGGAGAGCCCAAGTTTGAACTCTAAAGCCCAAGCACTATTAAATATTAAACTACAATATTTACAAAATACAACTTCATATTGCTTTAGCTATCCCCATGTACTGTACCTGCCTTGTCCTCATCTACCTGTGGTCCTCTTCATCTAATAAATCCTGAAGTCCCAATCTCTGAATCACCATTTCCCCAGGTTCCTCAACTCTTCCAGGTGCCATTCTCTATATAACTTCTACATTGTATATTTACATTAGTATTACAGCATGTATCACATTTTATTAATTATAATTAATGTTAATTCATCACAAGGGGAGCACTTTGCATTCCTCTTTGCATCTTAAGAGCCTAGCATAGAGTAATATTGAATAAATGTTATTGAGATTTTTAAAGAAAGACTAGCTTTTCAACCAGAAATGCTGGTGGCCCAGGCAGATTTTATCCCACATTCAATCAGCAATCAGTGATTGAAATGACACAACATTCCTTTCTTTATGCTAAATAGACACAATTGCTTAACTTTTATTTTTAGTTACATTAAACATGCTTTGGGAAATGAAGTCATATTTCTGAAATAACATTCCCGCGCTTTCTACCAAAGTGGGCATTATGCATTCCCTAAAGTGCTATAATAGTTATGAGAAAATCGCATTGTACAAAATTTACATGATGCTTTTGAATCTACTCTTAATTTTAATGAGAAATAGTTGTTTGGTTGCCAAAAATCCAAGGTTATTCAAAATAGCTTTGCCATAGCAAAATTAACCACAAGGGCCTTGTGTAGTCATGCTGTCAGATATCAACTGAGTAATCCAAAGGGACCCAGATATTATAAAGGTGACACATCTTGAGTTGTATTAGCCATTTCAGGGAATAATAAAACCACATATGGTTTTTAAATTCCTTTTGCATTTATAATGACCTTTGATTAAGCATTGTCTCTTGGGACATTTTATAGAAAATATGGAGACAGAGTGGACTGGCTATAAAATACATACATTAAAATAAATTTTATTTTATGCTAATAATTAGAATGTCAGGAGTAGACACAATAGTAGGAAACTTATGACAAAAACCTATAAAACATTGTAACATAAAATTGGTTACATTGAACATAAAAAAATATTGTGAGCAACAAATACCATAAAACACTTCCTTTTTCAGTTTCTTCCAACTCTTGTTACTATTCCAGTCAGTTAATTTTTATGTTTTGTCCTTTACTTTCCCAAGTTGTTCCTCACTTTCTGCCCATCTCCATTCTCTGTCCCTTTTGTGGTAATGACTTGAGAATATGAGCTTCCAGTTGTCACACCTGCCAGCTGTGTGGGTTGTCACTGCTCCAAGCTCACTTTCTTACGTATTCAACTAGATTGATAACACCTTCCTCCTAGGGTTATTGTCAGTTAAAATGGGGCTGTCCTTGATCTAGGAGGTGCTCATTTATGCATAGGACAAAAATGTGTAGCACTCACTATACACTGGGTACTGGTATCATGATAAAGGAATAGTTCCTACCTAGGGGAGCATTACAAGAATTACAAGATGGTAGCCCCATACTATTTTCTTCTCACCTTCAATTCCTTTCTTAATCCTTCTTTACTTTGGCATCTGAATAGTCAAAATCAATGCCAGAAAAAATGAGAATCAGGCAAAAGGTGTCTTGGATACTCCTAAACCCTTTTATCTCAAATTCATCTCCTTTTTCTGTTGTGTACTCCCCTTTTCTCCATCACTTCCCCAGCTCTGCTGAGTTCAGTAAGCATTAACTGTGCATATTCTATGTGCAGGCATACTGCTGGGGTTCTCAGAAATAAAAGAAAATGGTAATAATAACCCCACTGCCCATATGGAGCTCAAAGAATGGAACAATACACAAATATAATAAACATAATCTAGACTAATACCATGTTTCCCCGAAAATAAAACATCCTCCGAAAATAAGACCTACTTACAGGTTTCCTTCTGGGTGAAATATAAGGCATCCCCCGAAAATAAGGCCCCCAGGCTCTGTCTCAGAATGAAAATTAATTTACAGTAAACTGGTCGCTAGGGCCGCCCCGACTGGCGTCTAGCAACCAGTGACGTTACGCCGAGTCCTGACGTCACTGCTGTGTGGAGGTGGAGCGGAAGTCAGAGTGAGCGGTGAGTGTGGGGCGGGAGAGAGGAGGAGACTTTGGCAGATGCGTGTAGAAGAACAGGAGGATTAGAGCGGACGGGACGCGGTGAAGGTGGTGAGTGCTAGTCTGTCTCTGGTGACACTACCTGATGCTCGCGGCCGCCTTCATGATGACTGAAGGTTCTCAGTCAGTGGCAGACCCTGCTCCAGCCCAGATTCAGGCCCCAGCAAGCCCAGTGACAGTCCCCAGGCAGGCCCCAGGGGGTAAATGTCTGATAAAGGGGTGGGGGGGATGTCTGGTGAAGGTGTTCAGTGGCACAGGGGTGGGGGGAGGGGGATCACTTAAAATGACACAGGAGGATCAGAGGGGGCAATCAAAATGACACAGGAGGATCAAAAGGGGTTACTAAAATGGTAATCCCGCCTCTGGTTCTCCTGTGCCATTTTGATTCCCCCCTCTGATCCCCCCTGTGTCATTTTGAGTGATCCCCCTCCCCCCACCTTGATACCCCAATTCCTTTTTTTTTTTTACCCCCAGAAATGAGCGCAAAAAGAAAAAGCTACTCCATGGAGTACAAGAAAGGAATTGTGGAAGACTCTTGGGGCCAAAATCTTACTGCTTTCTGCAAAGAGAAGATGTTGAGTATCCGATTGGTGCGAAAATGGCGAGCAGAGTATGGTAACCTCATTGAACAAGTGGACAAGGGAAATGCTAAAAAGCGCAAGTGTGGATCAGGTTGGCAACCATTATTTTCCGAGCTGGAAGACCTGATCTGTGAATGGGTTGTTGACAGGAGAGCAAAGACTTTGGTTGTGAATAGGGCTCAGATTCAAGAATTTGCCCTTGCAATGGCACCACAGTTTGACATAGCCCCCGAAGACTTCAAAGCATCACAACACTGGCTGGATAATTTCCTTCAGCAAAGTGAACTGTCTTTAAGAAGATCTACAACATTGCTTAGGTTGGAAGATACTCAAGTTATTAAGCGAGCACTTGCATTCAAGTCCTTTATTGATGATGCTGACTTTTCTAAATACAATCTTTCCAACATGATTGCTATGGATGAAACTGCAGTGTTTATGGGCCAAGCATCTCAAACAACAATTGAACAGCGGGGTGCCTCCTTAGCATACATTCCCTCCACTGCTTACGAAAGTGCACGTGTTTCCTGTATTTTGGCAATTCGTCTGGATGGCACTTTAATCATTTCTAAGGGCAAGAAGGAAAAGATTGAACGTGTTTTGGGCATTTTTATTCTTGAAACTGAAAAAGCCTGGGCCACACAAGCAGTTATAAGGAAGTGGGTCGATTTAATGCTGCCGCTTGTTATGCGAGGGAGCCAAAGAGGTCTGCTAGTCTGGGATGCAGCCAGCACTCACCGCGCTAAAGACATGAAGACATTTCTTCACAAAAGAAAAATAGATCAGATAATGATTCCCACAGGAATGACGGCCTATCTCCAGACTCTTGATATTGCAATAAACAAGCCATTCAAAGACAATTTGCGCATGGAAATTAATGACTACATTGAAAATAGAATGGAGAGAAATCAGCGTGGAAACTTTGTGAAACCTAAACTGCAAGAAGTTGTGACTTGGGTGAAGAATTTATGGGAGAAAATCACTGACAGTTGCATTGCAAATGCACTGCGAGCAGGCTACCTTGACAAGAAGTACCCATTTAAAGACAGTGCTATTGCTAAACATGAGAGATTTGGTCCACTGATTCTGAAAGAAATGGAGTCACAAGAAATTCACCAGGAAATTCAGGAATTGGATTGTTATGATGATGTTCCAGAAGATGATGACATGATTGTCATTGAATAAATGAGTAAATTCTTGATACTGTAGGATTCACAGTTTGTCTGGTTTGTGTTGACAACTACCGTACTACCGTACCGTATACAGGTAATAAATTTCCTTTATTTTCATTTAACAATAAATGTGTACCATATTCTTCTTCATGGAAAAATAAGACATCCCCTGAAAATAAGACCTAGCGTGTCTTTGGGGGCAAAAATTAATATAAGACACTATCTTTTTTTCGGGGAAACAGGAGTAATAGCCTAGGTGGTTGTCATGCCCTCACACATCACACCTTAACGTCATCACAAGATAGCTGTCACAAGATGGCCACACGCACAGCAGAGGCAGGGCTCGGCAGAGTAGGCGGGTTGCGGCAGGGGAGGGTAGTTGTGGGTGATCAGGCCGGCAGAGGAAGGCAGTTGGGGGCAATTGGGCAGGCAGGAGATGGCAATTGGAGGTGATCAGGCCAGCAGGGGAGCAGTTAGGCATCGATCAGGCCATCAGGGGAGTAGGGGTTAGGGGGCGATCAGGCTGGTGAGCAGAAGCAGTTAGGGGCAATCAGGCAGGCAGGCAGGCAGGCAGGCAGGAGGTGAGCAGTTAGGAGCCAGTGGTACTGGATTGTGAATGGGACATCCCCCAAGGTGTCCCAGATTACAGAGGGTGCAAGCCAGGCTGAGGGACACCCCCGTGCATGAATTTCGTTCACCGGGCCTCTAGTTTCAACCTAAAAAGGAAAGTGCTAAAATAAAGAAAACCTACCTAAGTCATTAGTTACTACAAATGCCAAAATGCTGTCTTCCATTAACAGAGCTTTCCCAGACCAGCGTCATGGCTTTGTGTCCCAGGCAGGGAAGAGACTGCATTCCTGGTTGATTTTATATATGGAATGAAATCTGGTTTTTCTTTTCTTCCCTCATTATTTTTATTCCTAAGTGTACTGCAGGGTTTAGCTCCCAGCCAGATCTACCATGTTGTTATTGAGTCTACTTCCCATCTAGGCCACACTTCAGTTCCTCTACATCTTTGAAAAGTAGCCCTGGTATTCTTTTCTTGTGTATTTTTCACATGTCTCTCATGTGTTTACACAGATTTTATTTTATTTTTCCACCTCTTTAGACCTTCACCAATAACATGTTGAATCCTTTCATGTCCCCTATTATTTTTAATTCCCAGATAAATCTGCAAAGGAGACATCATTAGCCACAATTATAAGTCAAGCTTCAGGACCCAGAGAGAAAAGTAATTTGTCTGAGATTTCCTTCCTAATGCAAGTACCAAGATTGGCACCCAGGTGTCCCTTCAATTTCCCTTATTCTGTGTTGTTCTACAGAATTGAAGAGAAGGGGAAACACTTTGCTTGAGATTCTAAAAATTATGCACTGTCAGCATGCCTTAGGGACAACAGTGTCCTAAGCTGTCTCCTAAGAGCTAATTACAATCTTGTATTTCAAGCATGTGGCAATTTTATAGTCTGGCTGGATATAGGCAGGATGCAAGACCCTCTCTCCCAACACTAGAAAACACTTCTAAATGTATGTGATAAATATACAAGTATGAATTACAGACTAGAGATACAGATATTCAACAAAAAAAGTAGGAGATTTTGTAATTAACTACTTCTACTTAGTTAATTATAACCAATTGAGTTACTTGTTTGAAAATATACTCTCTTTTATATAGTTCAAAATGGTGTCTCAGACAGAATCCTTAGACCATAATTTGATTATACTAACATCCTCTGATCAGAAGTATTTTTTAATTACGAGCAAATGGAATCTTATTTATTTTTAATATTTCTTGCTTATAGTCCCTAAAGATTTTTTTAAAAAAACATACTCTTATTTATCCCATTTCTAAATATCTGGACTTAAAGTGATATTGTCAATGAACAGTTCAAAGGGTGATCATTATTTTGTCTCTGTACAGAGCCAATGCCACAATAACTTGGACATATGAATCATAGAAACCATGCCCACAAAGTTACAGATCTGTGGATTTGTGAAAAATGGCACTCTTTTTAAAAAACTTTATATTAAAAGAGAAGCATGCTATGGTCTTCTTCACATGGAAGGATTTATGAATGGTTGTATGCATTTGCTGTCTTGCAGACCAATTATCCTAGTTGGCAGGCAACCTCTAATGGAGGGAACACAAAGAAAATGTTAGTTAGAAATAAGTAAAGAAAGCTTTTAATGGAAAAGTAGGAATGAATCCATTAAGAAAAAAAAAAAAAAAGCCCTGGATTTTACATAAATGCTACAATTCAATACAAACTTCATCTGTTAAAATCCTACAGTTTGTTAATTTTCTAAACTTCTTCAAATTTTCTCCAGATATGATTTCATTGAATTAATTAGTTATAAAATGGAAAAAAGAAGATGTTTATTTACTCACTGCTTATAAAAGTATTTCTTTTTTTTTAAAATAAATCTTTATTATTCAGATTATTACAGGTGTTCCTCTTTTTTTTCCCCCATAGCTCCCCTCCACCTGATTCCCCACCCCACCCACCCCATGCCCTTACCCCCCCCCCACTGTCTTCATCCATAGGTGTAAGATTTTTGTCCAATCTCTTCCCGCACCCCTCACACCCCCTTCCCCCTGAGAATTGTCAGTCCACTCCCTTTCTATGTCCCTGATTCTATTATATTTACCAGTCCATTCTGTTCTTCAGATTTTTTTATTCACTTGATTTTTAGATTCACTTGTTGGTAGGTATGTATTTGATGTCATTTTGTTGTTCATAATTTTTATCTTTACCTTTTTTTCTTCTTCCTCTTCTTAAAGAATACCCTTCAGCATTTCATGCAATCCTGGTTTGGTGGTGATGAACTCCTTTAGCTTTTTCTTGTCTGTGAAGCTCTTTATCTGACCTTCAATTCTGAATGATAGCTTTGCTGGGTTGAGTAATCTTGGTTGTAGGTTCTTGCTCTTCATCACTTTGAATATTTCTTGCCACTCCCTTCTGGCCTGCATAGCTTCTGTTGAGAAATCAGCTGACAGTCGCATGGGTACTCCCTTGTAGGTAACTAACTGTTTTTCTCTTGCTGCTTTCAAGATTCTCTCTTTGTCTTTTGCCCTTGGCATTTTAATTACGATGTGTCTTGGTGTGGTCCTCTTTGGATTCCTCTTGTATGGGGTTCTCTGTGCTTCCAGGCCTTGTAAGTCTATTTCTTTGACCAGGTAGGGAAAGTTTTCTGTCATTATTTCTTCTAATAGGTTTTCAATATTTTGCTCTCTCTCTTCTTCTGGCACCCCAAAAATTCTGATGTTGGTATGCTTAAAGTTGTCCCAGAGGCTCCTTGCACTATCTTCATATTTTTGGATTCTTTTTTCTTTTTGTTTTTCTGGTTGGGTGTTTTTTGTTTCCTCATATTTCAGATCTTTGGTTTGATTCTTGGGGTCCTTTGATCTACAGTTGAATTTCTGTATATTCTTTATTTCAGACAGTGTATGCTTAATTTCTGACTGGTCCTTTTCCATTTTTTTGGCATTCTCATTAAGATCCTTAAAGGTCTCACTAAGTTCCTCAGTGGTTTTTAGAAGATTCTTGAGTAACCTTATAAATGTGGTTCTGAACTCTATGTCGTCCATTAGTTTGCTTTCCTCCATTTCTTTCATTCATGACATGTTTTTTTGTCTCCGCATTTTTGCTGCTTCCCTGTGTTGATGGAGTGGCTTTGTGTGGTAGGTGACCTATAGGGGCCAGTAGCTCAGCCTCCCCAATCACCTGAGGAGGACGCTCTTGGTACACCCCTTTGTGGGCTGAGTGCAAAGTCTTGGTGTAGTTAAGCCTTGATTGCTGTTGGTACACTGGGAGGAATTGACCTCCAGGCCAATTGGCTGTGAGGACCCGCTGTGTCTATAATGGAAGAACTGCTGTGCTGGAGACACGCTTATGGTGCAGGACTTGTTTCAGTGGGGCTTTGGTGCTCACTGAGTCTGCCTCTTGAATGTGTCACTTATGGATGTGAGGAGTTGAAATCTGGTATCGTCTCACACTGACCACTAGGTACACTGGCTTCTGGATCTCCAATGGGGTGCAGGTCAGCTACTGTCTGAGGCCATCCAGCAGGAGCTACAGAGAGAACTAGAGTTTTCTCCTCTTTGCTTGGGGTTTGGAGGTTTTGGAGTTGTCTGACCTGGGCTGCAAGTTTGCTAGGTTAAGCTGCAATAGGGCAGGTCATTCATATGCTAAAGCCGCTGCTTGGAGCTTGGGTGGGTTTGTAGATTGTGCAGGGCGGGGTCTCAGGGCGTCACTAGGCTAGGGCATGGCAAACAGCGATGGCTGCCAGTTAGCTGGCTCTGTGTCTCCGACTGCCTGCATCTCGCGCCCCAGTGCAGTAAACAATTATTCCTGTGCGCAGCCCTGCAAGCAAGCCACTTTCATTTTCTGACCTGATGGCAGACAGTCCAGCTTCTCCCTGTAGGAGTTTGGGTCCCCCACGTCTCCCTAGAAACTGGAGTTTGGAGTAATCGGGAGCTTATCTCCCTTCGGGTTGCAAAAAGCAGCGCTCCCAGTTGCCCGCCGCCAGCCCAACACACGTGCCTCCGTACCTCAGCTTTTCAGCACTTGTGCACATCTCACTGCTCTTTTCTCTTTCCTTCTAGTTGTAGAACTTCCACTCAGCCAGCTTTCCTGTGTTTCTGGGTGATAGACGTTTTGTCTTTTAGTTGTAGTTTTGAAATTGTTGTGCGAGGCAGCAGTTTAGGTGTTTACCTACGCCACCATCTTGGATCCTCTCTATAAAAGTATTTCTGAAGCTGTGTCATGAGAGACCACTCTGATCACATATGTGGGGTCTCCTATGTATGTATATAAACTCATTGCATTCTCTCAATTCACAGAACAAGGAGGAAAGATGGGACTCCATTTGACTCACTGGAAAAAATTATTTCTGAAGCTTCAAGGTGAAAATTCTTAAATAGAGAAAGCACATAAATTTCAAATGTACATTTTTTTTCAGAATTTGCCTAAATCTAAACAAATCATTTGATTTTTCACTATTTCTATAATCTTTTAAAATATAATGGGTAAGTAATCTATATTAAAAACTCATCAATTAGCCCTGGCCAGTGTGGTTCAGTTGGTTGAGCATGATTACCAGTGCGTTTCCCAGTAAGGGCACATGCCCAGGTTCCAGGTTTCATCCCAGTCAGGGTGCATGCATGAGGCAACTGATTGATGTTTCTCTCTCACATCAATGTTTCTCTCTCCCTCTCCCTAAAATAAATCAAAACATTAAAAAAAAAAAAACTCTATTGGAAAACTACCATATTTTTCCATGTATAAGACACCCCCATGTAAGAGACGCCCCCCACTTTTCCAACCCAAAATTAAGAAATCAATATTTTAAACATTTTGATTGTTTTCCTCTTAAGGCCTTCTTCTTTTTTGGCATCTTAAGGAGTTGTTCTTCCTGTTTTCTCCACTCTCTGATCATACACTCAGTGGGAGGAGATCCAAATTGTCTCTCTGCAGCTCTATTTCCATGCTCTTTTGCATAGCTGATTACATTCAGTTTGAATTTTGCAGAGCAAGACAATCGCTTACTGGTATTTATTTTTTTCTTTTTTGACATCTTTATGGGCTCAGAACACTTAGGTCCCTGTTGCATCTGCGCACTCTCCACCTCCACCTCCAATTATGGCATCAGCTGACCATCAGTAACAATAAAGCTCGTGATTGGAGGAAGCCTGTATACAAGGTATGGGCAGCTCTGCACCCACGCAGCTACCTCCTCAGCTGACTTCCATGTATAAGATGCCTTTTGATTTTCAGTCTAATCATTTTAGAAAAAAATAGCGTCTTATACAAGGAAAAACACGGTATTTAGAGCAAATGACTATAGTTCAGGAAATATTTTTATTTTCATTGGTAATTAAACTTGTGTGTATTTTAAGACTTTTGGTTACTTTCTTGTTTTCTAAATATTTTCCATTAAACAGTCTGCAGGTATTATAGTTACAAAACAAATATTTTGAGAAAGAAATGTTGGTTATTCTCAGTAAACCGACTACTTACACATTCAATCATGCTCAACCATGCTAAAGATCATTTGAATCCATACTATTTCCTCCTCTTGTTCATACTGGGTCAGGTCCTTACCATCTCTTACTAAGACCGCTAGGTCAGGGTCCCAACTGTTCTCACTGTCACAAATCCTTTCTCTCCAATCAATCCTTCATTTGCCACTGAGTTATTATATAATGTAGCATGACTAAACCTCTCTCTGTTATAACAATATTCAGTATTTCAAGTTACCTACATGATAAAGTTCAAATACTTCAAAGTCAGACTCACCTTTCCAGCCTTGTCCCCACCCTGCCTTCCTGGACATCCCCTCCTCCCATACCCAGCTCTGCAGATGCATTCATCTCTTTGTACTTATTTTTGCACATTCTGTTTCCTCCTGCAGCATCTGCTTCCTCCTACCTATTAAACCCATTACTCATTTCTGTTGGCCCAGCTCAAACGTCACTTCAATTGTGAAACCTTCTTTTTCTAACAACACTATTTTAAAAAAATGGGAATGGGTTTATGACAAATTGGGTTTATGTCTCCTTTCTTATTCTCTCATAACACTCTGTACATCCATCCATCCCTGGTCTTCCCACATTATATAAACCATATATTTACATGGCTGTGTCCTCTCTGGAGACTGGGAACATCTTAAGAACAGGCAACAGGTCTCAGCATCCCTTCTTCACATCTCCAGTTCATGGCACAATCCAATAAGTATTTATGGAGTGAATAAGGACTGAGATAAATAAGCAGGTTGATTATAAGACCTCTTTCTCTGAAGAGGTGGTGAAAAGCTGGAATTTCAGACTTGGATTATGTAACAGGAAATTACATGAATGAGGTGTTGGAAACATTTTAGGAAAAAAAAAAAAATATATATATATATATATATATATATATATATATATATATATATATCACACCAGAAGTGGGAAGAATCTAATAACACTACTGAGCTTCTAGCCATCAGTCAATCCCCAGCCAGAAGAATAGAAAGATTTCCCTAGTGAATCTTCAGGAGAAGGTGCGAGGAAGGGATGAGAGTGAGGTCAGAGAATTTCTTCCCCCAACACCCATCTCACAGTCTCACCAGGGCCTGACTGTGTACTTCAATCAAAGGCCACGGCCCTTCTCAAGAAGTCTTGCTCTACAGTATTACCCTTTGTCCATCAAATGTCAGGCAATTTCTCCTAGCCCTAGTTCCTTGGGTCTTGAGAAGTAATAAAGCCACTATTTCTAGCTCCAGGTTTCTTAGTGATTTCTCATGGTTCCTTTTCACCCTTTGTATAATCCCTTTGGTTATCCTAAGCTAATTTTCCCTATATTATGAAAAAAAAAAAAGTAACTTATTCAAGGCCACATGACTGGTAAACAGAAAAGCTAAGATTCAAACCAAATATGTCTGTAGGGACCCTAACTGATAGACCACTTAATGAGGCATGATCACCTATCCATGAAGGAGAGGGTAAATCAAACTCACTATTGTAAAAAGCAGCAGTATGCCTTATAGGCAGAAAAATACTACAAAGCACTAATCAATGTATTTTCCTCCTCTTTCGTCACCAAATTCCTTACCTTGCACATTGAAGATGGATTTCTTGCCCCTCTGAAGCTGACAGCACTGATGGTGAGTCACCTGTTGCAGACCAGACACAAGGCTGCTAATACTCCACAGAAGAGCTGAGCATCTCACATGTGGGCTGAATTGGCCCTTTCTCAGTAGCCTGTGGGAGGGAGCTACAGGAAAACCGAGCTGGTCTTTTCACTGCCACTTGTGGAGACCACCAATTACCAGGAGTCATCCTGTCAACTTTTGATTATTCTTTTTGTAAAGATACTGTGTGGTATTCACCAGGATTCTCCCCGGACCCTTCTCTGAATCTTATATTTCCTATATGATGGCCAAAGACACTCAATAAGCCTCTCCCCAAAACAGATCATGGCATACTGGACAAATTGAGGGGACAGTAGTGGCAGGAAGAAAAATCCCCATAACCAACCAACAGGAATAAGATAGACCAGTTTGCAACTCCTCATGAAGCTGGGAGAGTGGTGGGCAGCACCTTTCCTGTAACAATTACATGATGACAGATACTTTGAGATGTGGCAGTAGAAGTTATCAAAGGATGGCCAGACTTTGTGCCAGTTTTTGTAGAACAGACTAATAACAATGGTTTCCTTTGGGGTGTGTATTCTGTGTCAGTACTATACGAAGTGTTTCACATTCATGATCTCTAATCTTACATAATTATAGGCATGATTTCCCCATATTATGAAAAACAAGTAACTTATTCAAGGCCACGTGACTGGTAAATAGCAAAGCTAAGATTCAACCCAAGTATGTCTGACTCAAAAGTTTATACTCCTTCAATTACACAGTTTGTTTGCTCTTAAAGGAGCTGGGAGAATATTTGTTGAGAATGTTTCTTTTGTTTACATACAGAGGTATTTAAGGAAATGAGGAGAGAGAGAGAAGACAATAGAAGGAACAGAACATGAGACAGGTCTTGAGCCTATGAGGACAAAAGGTGAAGCCACAGTATTCATGAAATATTGAATAGGACTAAGTCCATGCAGCACAGCTTCCATCCTACAAAACAATATCAGCATGGGCTTGAGGAGAAGCTATTCTTCCCTCACCACCCCATCCACAAGTTGCAGTGTTGCTTTGGACTCAAGGGGTATGTTGGATGGAGAGGGCAATATATGACAGAGGCACCAGCTGCAGAAGCCATGATAAGTCCCCTTGACAAAGAGGCTCAAGTGAGGAAAACATGAGCAAATTAATTTCTGAGCCCATCTGAGATGTCACTGCCCTGATGATGCCCAGAAATAGCCTGGGTAGAATTTAAGCGGAAGAGAGGAGCATGAGGTTAGGTCTTCTCAAGTAAGTGAAGGTTTGAAACCATGGAGATACGGGTGCAAATATTAACTGACCTTATCAGCTACAGAAACCTAGGAGATGTGGAATACTTTCTAATCCACTTGTTCTTTCTTTGGATGCCTGTCATTCTGGTTCTATTTCTGGGCTGCTAAGAGTAGATTCATGGCTCCAAGTCTAAATTCAGTCCTGTCCCTCACAGAAGGAACAGAAGGACAGGGCTGCCTGATTTTCTTGGCCTTCTCTATTGCCCACCTGCTCTTCTCTGTCTGGGCTTACTTTTCATACACTTGGACTCACCTTATCTGCCTGTTCTGAAGACTGGACTCTGCTCTTTTATCTGAATCTTTGTTACTCCTAATGTGGTATAATAAAATATATATATTTGATCTCTGTCTTCATGTCCTGACACAGAGTTCCTAAAACTCTTGGAATTTGAATGGTGGGAGTATCTTTGTATGCTAATGAGATAACTGATGGCAGAGCTCTTAGATAGCCTCAAGAAGGGGGTTGGTCACCAAAGGGCCCTACCATGAGGTTAGAGGGCTAGATCTTTCAGCCCCACTCCCTGACCTTCAGGGAGAGGAGAGGGGTTAAACATGGAGTTCAATCACCAAAGGTTTTATCAATTTAATCAAACATGCCTAAGTAATGAAACTGAGAGAAATTCTGAAATGATGTTAAGGGAGCTTTCAGGTTGGTGAACATATCGAGGTGCTCAGAAGTTGGTAAACCTGGAGAGGGCATAGAAGCTCTGCAAGACCCCTGACTCCAAATTTTGACCAGCATGACCTCTGCCTCCAAATCTTGACCTATGTATCTCTTCCATTTTCCTGTTCCTGAGTCGAACCTTTATAATAATATAGTCATTGTAAGTAAAGAGTTTTCTGAGTTCTGAGTCATTCCAGTGAATTATTGAAGGAAGGGGTCATGGGAATCCTCAGTTTCGTGACTAGCACCTTAAGTAGGGGCATTCTTGCAGGACTGAGGCTTTAACCTATGGGGTCCATGCCAACTCTGGATAGTTAACGTCAGAATTGAATTGTTGGATACCCAATTGGTACTGGAAAATCAAGGTATTAATTGTTGTTGGAAAAATGACACAGCACCCATCATAAACAGTTTGTTGATACTCATTTTAAATGCATTCAGTATCCCAGTACTGCTAGATGGTAAGGATATTCTCACAGCCTCACTGAGAGACTGACACATGAACTACCACAGAGCCAGAAGCTAAATCCCTGTAACACACTAGCACCCTGGCCAGAGCCACCCTCCTCTAGATGGTTATAACAATCCTAACAGGTTTCCCTCTTCTACCCCTGCACCTCTACATGGAAGCTAGAGGGATCCTTTAAAACTTTGTGTAGCTCAGTTGGTTGGAGTGTCGTCCCACGCATCACAAGGATATATATAGAGATAGATAGATAGATGATAGATAGATAGATAGATAGATAAATAGATAGATGATAGATATATCTATCTATATATAATTTCCTTTCTCTTTAAAAAAAATCAATAAAAAACTATAAATAAAAATGTTAACAGATGATTACTAGAATTAGTGGGGTGATCATACTGTAAACTATAAAAATATTGAATCACTATGGAAATTAATATAACTAATATAATATTGTATATCAACTATATTCCTATTTTTTAAAAATTGAACTGAAGAAAAAACATAAGTCAGATCATGTCACTCCTTAAAACCCTGCAATAGTTCAAATTTCCTTCTCTGTGATCTGGTGCCTGGCTACCTCTTCAACCACATATCAACTTCCTTGGTCCTCACTCACTTCACTCCAGCATGCCATCCTCCTCCTTGTTCTTGGAAGTTACCAAGAAGCTCCCACTTAGGGGCTTTGCACCTGTTTCACTGTCTGGAATATTCTTCCCCTAAATAGCTTATGATTGACTCCCTTACCTTTTTCAAGTGTTTGCTCAGATTTCATCTTCTCCATGAGGTCTATCTTTATCATGCTGTTTAAACTTGTGACACATGTTCCTATATAACCCACTGGACTCCCAACTCATTCTCCTTGCCTACCATTCATTTTGTTTCACTATATAAGGTACCATATAGTTTAATTATTGATTATATTTATTGTTTGTTTTCTATCTTCCCCTGATAGAATGTAAATTTTAGAAATCAGTATCTATGTCAGTTTCGTTCCCTGATGTATTCCAAGGACACCCTCCGCGCCCGCCCCCTCCCCCCCATAATAAACGCTCAACACATGCAGTTGAATGAATGATTTTAAGTACAAAAGTCTGAAAAATCTTAAGTAAAAGTGCCGTACTGCAATTCCCAGTTAGATGTAGAGTCAGACACATTGGATGGACCCTGGAAGGACACAGGAGATGCAGGTCCTGTCCTGACGGCTTGAAATGACCACGACTCTCTCTTAGACCAAATTTCAGAAGGCTCCTCTGAACCCTCTTTTCAACAGGACCTTGTCCTTAGGCTTTATCTTTGACCTGCCAAACCCAGTTTTAGCAAGAATCCTGCTCAGTCAAGTTAGCAAGATCCCTCACCCTCAGTGCATGATATCCTCAATATCTAATCAAAATCTTCATCCCTCGCCTTTGTCACCTGATTATCCTGGCCTGCCTGTCAAGTTGGTTTAAACATTTGAAACATTAAACAAATTTGAAACATTGAAAAAACTTATTATTTGCTTTTCTCTTTACCTTTCAAAAATTTTTATTCATTAGACAGGGGAAGTATAACTTTTCAATAGAACTTGCCTCTTAACAAATCAGAATTAATTTTGTGACTGTTATTTAAATATATAAATACATATAGGTATTGACTACTTAATGTGTTTGATTTTTATTGACAATTGGAATATTTGATTATTTTCTAATATTGTGAGAAGTCATCTACCCTTGATGTCTCCTCTTACTAATTTGTCATCTACTGATTCCCCTTACTCTGCTTCTTGACTATAAATCCCCAGCTGCCTTTTCTGCATTCAGAATTAAGTCTGCTCTTTCTTCCCTACTGCAATGGTGACACCTATTGCAATAGTCCTAAATAAAGTCATTCTTACCATTTATAAGTGTCAGAGTAATTTATTTCTTTAGCCAACCATATGAGTTTGAGCAAGTCACATACTAGAAAGTTAAGTTTTCTCATATATTAAATGAGACTCATAAAAGAGTCCTTAGATATTGCTATAGCTTGGACCCATCCCAAATATACCAAACCCCTTAGCACACCTAAGACTATTTCCTTGGCATCCTAGGGGCAGTTTCCCCAAATCTGATTTACCCACCATATCCTGAAATGTGATCTCTGCACTGTCACATACTCATGTTCCAGAATCTTTCTGAAAGCAGTGGAGAGGAAACTAAACTCAAAGTGGCTTTCAACTAGAGATTGTCTCAACTTTTACCTTAAATATTCAGATAGTATATTTAATAATATATCTTGGCAACATTTTTATATTGCTTATCAGTTAGGTAATCTAGCTTTTTTCCCCAATAAATAGTTACATAAAGCCAGTGCCCTGGGAAGGCCCTGCATGTTCATGCTGTGATTCTGAGCAAACCTCTACGAGCCCCCACACACTCCTGAGAACTCAGGACAGAACACCCAGAGATAAGAAGCACACATTAGATCCTTTTTACCTTTAAAAATTACCACCTTCTCCCAGGAACAAGGAGACCAAGCAATCAAGTTTTACATGGTTATGGTCTTAATAAAAGTATGTTTATAAAAATAATCTTAAGTTGATAGTTTGATTCTCAACCCATGAACTCTATTCTATGTATCCATAAATATTGCTATATCCAGCCACTGACATTTTAGCTTTAAGTAAATTATAAGTTTTGAGGAAATTCTAAGGTACCCAACCTATGTAATGGCAAACTATGCAAAGATGCTTTCAATTAATTTACATATTTTACTAAATATAAATTGAATTTATCACTTAGTGATTGCAAAGACAATTTAATCTGTTGTTTTTTTCCAACATGTTAGATGCTTTAACTTAATCCTGATTTTTGTTGAAAATTTATACTATTGTAAGCACCAATGATTCTATAAATCATTGATCTTTAAAATAAATTAGAAATGAAATTATTTCTAATAAATCAGCCTACTGGTAAGTTCAACGAAAATGAGTTTAACTCTAATTTGAAAACAATATGTACTTTCAAAACCAGGAGGAAAGCACTATATAGGAGCACATAAGAAAGTAAAAAGAAATATCCACAGAAATACTGTGATATAACATAAATATATTGTATGATAATACATAAATATATTTCTCTCATGTTTAAACAATTTAGCATCAGTAATAGGAAGAAAATTCATCTCAGAATACTTCTCTTAATATTAGAAAATACAGAAAATAATAAAATATTCTATTTTTTCAATAAAAATTAAACACATTAAGTAGTATCAATACCTGATTGCATTCACATATTTAAATAAGAGTCACAAAATTAATTCTGATTTGTTAAGAGGCAAGTTCTATTGAAAAAGTTACACTTACTTCCTCTATCTAATGAATATTTTTCATAAGGTAAAGAGAAGAACAATTATTGAGTTTTTTTCAATGTTTCAAATTTGAAAAAAAAAATCTTTCCTGTTGATATCATTAGGTAACAAGATGGTGTCTATGGCACCAAAATTTCAATTATTGGACATTCTACTTAAGTATGACAGTCAAAATCAATGAAAAAGTCTTTTGTCATATGCTTAAGAGAAAAGAAGATTACATAGAAATTTAAGAGGTAATTATAAATGTATACTATATTTGTACATAAATCCTCAAGCTTGTAAAATCGAAATATGTTCTTATAAAATAGCAACTAAATTGGAGAAAAGGAGCAAGAATGACCTTTTATCATTGTAGTTTAAAAAGGAAAAGCAGAGTGCTCTCTCTCTCTTTTCTCAGGTTATTTGATACATTTCTAAGTACTTTATAGTTGTTTATTTAATATTTTTCAAATAATCATATGTCCAGTAAGAGGCATTAACATATACATTTGATGAAGGAAAAAGTGTGGTAATCTAGTCAACTGGCCATTACACCTATCACCCCAGGAGACAGAAAATCCAAAGCACCTGGACAAATGTAAGGAATGATTTCCAAGCCTTGGCTTGAAATGTTACTTACGCAATTCCAGTTAGAACTAAAGTATCTATAGTTGATTCTCTTTCACCTCTAGAACCTTTCATTTGTTTTAGTCTACTTATGTCTCATTTAGGAAAACCACAAAACCTTAAAATCTCAACGCAACTGGCTCTAATTTAAAACATTAACTCATTTACCGATTATCCTTGGTCTCCATTATCACTTCTCCTGGAATATTTGTCTGTGAAAACCATGAAAATTTCTTTCTTCTGTTTGTCTTTTGTTTGTGTTTTCTTTAAACGCGTACTCCAAATTCAGCTCTGCAAAGCCACAGAAAAGCCTGTTTTTCCCCTTAGTGTCCATTCATCATCTGATATCCAAAAACATTGTTGTGTTTTGTGTCGTGTTACTTAAAGTATGACTCTCCAGTCTGAAAGAGGTTGCTCCGTGGGTTATGTCTCCTGATCCAACAAAGTTCGTAAGGCAAAAAGTATCGATCAGCTAATGATTTTTGGCTTTTCTCCAAAACAAAAACAAACTGTTTTCATGTGAGAATCTCCTATCTCTCTTTTATGAAGGTAGTGGGGCAAGACGTTGTAGGTGTCCTTGGGGTTGGTGTTTCTCACCCTCATCTCAGCAGATGTAAAATTCTCATTGGCAGGCACCTTTCTTCTTGCTGTGGTGACTCCTGTGTCTCAGCATCACTGCTGCTCTTCTGAAAGAAATATCAAGAAAGGATAAAGGAAGGAGTAGGGAACGTACTCGAAGTAAATGCACTGAAAATGTCATTCCTTGTGGAGGACAGCCATGGTTCTTAACTCCAGTGACTTTCTAATTATAAACTGCTGTCTGAACCACAGCATTTATCCCTCACCTCACACCAACAAGGGCACATGTGGAACTGGAAATAGTGGTCTCTATAAATAAAAAACATACTACTTAATTTAGTTTCATTTTCTCACTCCCTATGCATTTCTTCTCACTGGTTTCTTCCAACTGGGAGCATGTGCTTCACACATGTGACTTTTTTTCATGAACAAGACCCTTAAATCCAAACCTAAAACTTTACATATGATGTAATTCATTGAAAGCAAAAGAAGAAAAAAATGTGTCTATCAGAAAGTCTTCATTTTCTAGCAATATTCTCAGTAACCATTGGTGTCTTGGTGCATGCAACAGTCTAACTTTTAAAAAAATAAACTACAAAAAAATGTCAAACTTTTACAATGATAAACCAGAGGGACACATGAGATTGAATTTTCTACCCATTCATACAAATATCATAATTACATATTCTCTATAATTTTCAAGGTGCTCTCTTAGACATTATCACATTTAATAGTTCCGTGAAGGAGACAGAATAAGAGAAGTACAATCGCTAATATGTTAAAGAAACTTGGAAGTTAAGTAACTGGTTTTTTTGTTGTTGTTGTTGTTAATCCTCACCCGAGGATATTTTTCCATTGATTTTTAGAGACAGTGGAAGAGAGGGGGAAAGACAGAGAGAAACATTCATGTGAGAGAAACACATCGATTGGTTGCCTCCTACATGCGCCCTGATCAGGGTCTGGGCAGGGGAGTAGCCTGCAACCGACGTACATACTCTTGACAGGAATCAAACCTGGGACCCTTTGGTCTGCAGGCCAATGCTCTATCCACTGAACCAAACTGGCTAGGGCATAAGTAACTGTTTTTAAGTTCTCTCAATGGACTGGAACTGGAGAACCAGCTCCTGACTTCATACATGTTTCATTGAGAACAAGAGTAATATAGAGATTACAATATAAACTATACTTATAACTCTACTAGAGGCCAGGTGCATGAAATTTGTGCATGGACAGGGGGTGGGAGGGGGGTCCCCTTAGTCCAGACTGCACTCTCTCCAATCTGGATGACCCCTTGGGAGATGTCCGACTGCCGGTTTAGGCCCAATCCCGGGAATCGGGCCTAAACCGGCAGTCGGACATCCCTCTCACAATCCTGGACCACTGGCTCCTAATCGCTCACCTGCCTGCCTGCCTGTTTGCCCCTAACTGCCCCCCCTGCTGGCCTGATCGCCCCTCACTGCCTCTGTGTGCTGGCCTGATCAACCCTCACTGCCTCTGCATGCTGGCCTAACTGCCCCTAACTGCCCCCTCTGCCAGCCTGGTCACCCCTAACTGGCCCCCGCCAACCTGGTTGCCCCCAACTGCCCCTGCCTCATTGGCCTAGTTGCCCCTCACTGCCCCCCCTGCCAGCCTAACTGCCCCCAACTGCCCCCCTGCCAGCCTGGTCATCCCCAACTGCACCCCCCGGCCAGCCTGGTTGCCCTTAACTGCCTCCCCCCTGCCGGCCTGGTCACCCCCAAATGCCCCCCTGCTGGCCTGGTTGCCCCCAACTGCCCCCTCCTGCCGGCCTGGTTGTCCCACGCAGCCTGCTGTTCAGTCATTTTGTTGTCCCTCACTAACCCCCCTGCTGGCCTGGTCACCCCACACAGCCTGCTGTTTAGTCATTTGGTCTTGGTCATCCCTCACTAACCCTCCTGCCAGCCTGGTTGCCCCATACAGCCTGCTTGTTCAGTCATTTGGTCTTGGTTGTCCTCACTAACCCCCCTGCCAGCCTGGTCATAGGCAGCCATCTTGTGAGGGCGGGAGGGTCAATTTGCATATTATCTCTTTATGATATAGGATAGTTTCTTGGATGATCAATAAAACACAAAAATAACTCAAAACTCACTGGAAACTCTTCCCCGAGAACACTTCCCCAGTAACTTGCTATAATAAAAATATTACTAGGCACTATGAGTGATATTCATTGAAACAAACCAATCTAAAACCTTTTTGTTACTTCATATAAAATTTTGATTGCCTTGTATCAAGAATTAAAGGTGTAGATTTAACATTAAAAATCAAGAGTTAAAATTAAATAATTATATTAGCAAGAGTATGGAAGCCTTTTGTATGATAATGGTTTTTAAAACTTGGACTCTTCACTTTATATATTTAGATTAAGAGAGGTTATGTATAATAAAGTATAAGATTAAAATCAATTTCTTCATCTGTAAAACAAGGGAGCTGGAATAAGTGTCCTGAACTCTGTGATTCTAGACAAGTATGTATTTTTTAACTCATCTACAGTTCTGAGGATAGGAATTAATTCAAACATGTTTTCTAAAAAAAAACATTTTGTCAACTAAAATGTCATTTAAATATAACTTTAAAATTTGAATGTATTGTAAAACAAATTCAAGTTTTTTTGTGAGTGTTTATGATAAAATATGAGACTCCAAGGGAAATATACAATTACTTGTTCATGATGTTCTGTCTCTGTGGAAACAGAGGGAAATAGAAGTATTGATTTAAGGTGGAACACTGCGTGTTCATGCTTATCAACCTCACTGAATGAGTTTCCATCCCTGATTCTAGTGTGTCAATATCTTTTAAAATATATATTCTGAAATCTTAATTAGCTTTATATCACATGGCATGTTTGATAAAACAGGTGAATAGCATAGAATCCTCTTGCAAATTATAACTATCCTCCAGATGGGCAATGATACATTCATTACAAAAAACGATCTTTGAATAGTTTTTCCTAAATAACTCTTAGCCCTTATGAATGTACAATTAACCAGCACACTTATTTCTATCATTTCTAGCAGGATATGATGACTTTCTCAATGAATTACTAAAGCTAAGATGCAGTATTTCTACTGACCTCCCGTGAGCTGCCAGTCTAATAGTTTTGTCAAAAGGCTTCCCCTCATGCCTAGCCAGTGTGGCCCAGTGGTTGAGCATTGACCTATGAACCAGAAGGTCACAGTTCGATTGACCAGGTTGTGGGCTTGATCCTCAGTGTGGGGCATGCAGGAGGCAGTCGATCAATGATTCTCTCTCATCACTCCCTCTCCCTTCCTCTCTGAAATCAATAAAAATATATTTTCTTAGAAAGGCTAGGCTTCCCCTCATGACCTGTTCTTGATGAACTAACTTATTGCTGTGTCCTTGTCTAACAACTTGTGAACTCTCCCTTTCTAATAATGCAATATTTCATTTTATATCACTTTTGCAATTAACATCTAACTCACAATTTAGAATTTACCCAAATTACTATTTCTTTTTGGAATGTTGTACATGTTCATCTCCCCAGACCTATCTTATTCTCTGATTGTTCAGAAATTACACCATGTGACTGAACAATTGTATATGTCAATGAGATCATGCCTATGAATGAGCAAAGACAGCATGTTGTACAGAACATCAGCTTTCCCAAACTAGTCACTAATGATCACCTCCATGGTTTTTATCGTATTTGAAATATAACATACCACTCTGGGGATTTGGAGCCTACTTGTGTATCAACTGCTTGATTTAATACTAAATATTTTTTTTCCTTAAAATGACTCTCTACTTCAATAAACATATTATAAAGACAACTTTCTATCCACACCATAAGTGGAAACCCAGTACCATGTGCCACAAATAGATAGTAAGTCTAAAATTAAATACTAAAAAGAATACAAAAGGAATCTTATTAAATTCTGGTTGGCTACAAGTGCCCACAAAAAACACTAAGTCTAGTTCATTAAAAATAGGTATTACTAACTATGCTGTATACCTGAAACTAATATAATATTGAATATCAACTGTAATTGAAAAATTTTTTTTTCAAGTGGGGATTAGTAAATGTATAGGAACATTCAAGCATTTAATAATTTCATTCAGAATGAGGAAAGGCTTAAAGTTAAGTGTCCATTTCAAAAAGTTATTTTCAAAAAGGTAATGGGGTAAACCTAAAAACAATAGAAAAATAAAAATGATAGCAGAATTGATGAAATAGAAAACAAAGATACAATTGAAAATATCAGCAAAAGCAAAAATTAGTTCTTAAAAAGTCTAATATAATTGGGAAACTTGTGGCAAGACTGATCAAGGTAAAAGCAAAGAAGTCACACAAAGAGACCAATGGTGGAAATGAAAAATAGAATCCATCAAAAATTAAAGGGGTAAAAGAATTAGAACTTGAAGGTAATGGATTTGAAAATGTTTTAAATGGATAAATTCCTGAAAAGAAAAATAAAGTAACAAAACTAATTCAAGAAATGTCAATGCTAATAAATATATTCAATCACTGCTATTTAAAATCTCCCCACAGAGAAAACATTAGCCTAGGCTGTTTTACTGGTGATTTGTACCAAATATTAAATAAACAGATAACTTTATTTTACAAATTCAACCAGAGAATATAAAAACAGAAACTACCCCCAAATAACTTCATGATAATATTTCTAAACCAGATTATCTAAACCAAATTGGGACAGTATAAAAAAGGAAAATTACTGGCTAATCTAATTCATAAACATAGACACATTAGCAAGTTGAATCCAGCAATGTATAAAAAAAGATAATAACAACTGACCAAATTGTATTTTTCAGATATAAAATTTAATGTCTATTAATGGCAAAAAAGGAAATAAAATAAAATCTTTTTGTAAACAAAAAGTAAATGGGAACACCTTGTAAGGGGAAACTAAAGGCAAACCTCATGTCTAACAGTGATATGGCTACAGTACTTTTCTGTCTCCTTTTCTATTCAATATTTTACTGGAGGTGCAGTATAAGACAGGAAAAAAGGAAGAGAGGAACAAGGATTAGGGGAGGGAAAGTGGAAACAAAACTATCACTATTCACACTTGGAATTGACAATAGAGTTTATCAAGATTACTAATATAAGTTCTATTATATTTCTATATACCAGCATGAGTTTTTTAAAAATAAGTATTTCTAAATAATATAGGGTGTAGATGATATATTATAGAATTGTACCCTTGAAACCTATATAATCTTATTAACCAACTAGAGGCCCGGTGCACGGATTCATGTACCAGTGGGGTCCCTTGGCCTGGCCTGTGCCCTCTCGCAATCTGGGACCCCTTGGGGGGTGTTGGATGGCCAGTTTCAGCCCGATCCCCACAGGCCCAATCCAGACAGGAGGGAACCCAATCCCCACAAGCCCAATCCAGACAGGAGGGAGCCCAATCCTGTGCATTGAGTGTCTGTCCCCTGGTGGTCAGTGCGCATCATAGTGACCAGTCGACCAGTCATTCAGTTGTTCGGTAGCTTAGGCTTTTATCTTAATATATAAAAACCCTGGGTCCGACACATCCGCAGCAACTGGAGGCTTGATTGACTGTTTGCTAGGCTGCGTGTGCAGCAGGTGAGCGGGCTGAACTGCTGACCTCTCAGAGAGAGAGAGAGAGAGGTGGGGCTGGTCAGCAGCGGCAGCAGTTGCTGGTGAGGCCAGGAGAGAGAAGCAGGGTGATCAGACCCTGCTTCTCTCTCCTTCGCTAGCAGCCAAGGCCCTCTCTCTTTCCCAGACATTAGCAGTTCAGCCACTCACCAGCAGCCAGGGGTGGCTGCTGATCAGCCCTGCCTCTATGATCAGGCCCGGAGATAGGCACGCAGATGCTGACTGGCATAGAAACTGACCAATCAGAACCAAATCTGGGTGAATTGCAAGGAGCCAATGGCTGCCTAGGAGGCAGAGCTTTTGATGCTGACTAGCATAGAAACCGACCAATCAGAACTTAATCTGGGTGAATTGCGAGGAGCCAATGGCTGCCTAGGAGGCAGAGCTTTTGACACTGACTGGCATAGAAACTGACCAATCAGAACCAAATCTGGGTGAACTGCGAAGTAAGATCCTAAGATGGGGGCTGAGGAGTGGTTTTAGGGGAAACAGCTATTTGGTGTAAGGTGTAAGAAAGTGATTCAATTTTTTTTTTTTAGAAAGTAAAATGGATTTTTTAAAAATAAATCTTTATTCAGATTATTACAATTGTTTCTCCATTTTCCCCCCATAGCTCCCCTCCACCCGGTTCCCACCCTACCTTCTGCCCTTACCTCCCCACCACTGTCCTCATCCATAGGTGTATGATTTTTGTCCAGTCTCTTCCTGAACCCCCCATACCCCTTTCCCCCTGAGAATTATCAGTCCACTCCCTTTCTATGCCCCTGATTCTATTATATTCACCAGATTATTCTGTTCCTCAGGTTTTTAATTCACTTGATTTTTAGGTTCACTTGTTGATAGATATGTATTTGTTGTTCATAATTTTTCTCTTTACTTTTTTCTTCTTCCTCTTCTTTAAGAATACCTTTCAGCATTTCATATAATACTGGTTTGGTGGTGATGAACTCCTTTAGCTTTTTCTTATCTGTGAAGCTCTTTATCTGATCTTCAATTCTGAATGATAGCTTTGCTGGGTAGAGTAATCTTGGTTGTAGGTTCTTGCTCTTCATCACATTGAAAATTTCTTGCCACTCCCGTCTGGCCTGCATAGTTTCTGTTGAGAAATCAGCTGACAGTCGTATGGGTGCTCCCTTGTAGGTAATTAACTGTTTTTCTCTTGCTGCTTTTAAGATTCTCTCTTTGTCTTTTGCTCTTGGCATTTTAATTATGATGTGTCTTGGTGTGGTCCTCTTTGGATTCCTTTTGTTTGGGGTTCTGTGTGCTTCCTGGACTTGTAAGTCTATTTCTTTCACCAGGTGGGGGAAGTTTTCGGTCATTATTTCTTCAAATAGGTTTTCAGTATCTTGTTCTCTCTCTTCTTCTGGCACCCCCATAATTCTGATGTTGGTATGCTTGATGTTGTCCCAGAGTCTTCTTACACTATCTTCAACTTTTTGGATTTTTTTTTTTGCTTTTTGCTTTTTCGGTTGAGTGTTTTTTGCTTCTTTGTATTTCAATTCTTTGACTTGATTCTTGTGTTCCTCTAGTCTGTTTTGGGGTCTCTGTATAATATTTTTTATTTCAGTCAGTGCATGTTTAATTTCTAGTTGGTCCTTTTTCATATCCTCGAGGGTCTCGCTAAATTTATCGGCCTTTTCTAGGATATTCTTGAAAAGCCTTATAACCGTGGTTTTGAATTCTATATCCAGTCGTTTGTTTTCCTCCATTTCTTTCGTTTGTGATCTCTTTCTTTGATGCCGCATTTTCACTGCTTCCCTGAGTTGGTAGGGTAAATTTGTGTGCTAGGTTTCCTATATGGCCCAGTGGGTCGGCCTCCCCAGTTAACCTGAGGTGGACACTCTTGGTGCACCCCTTTGTGGATTATGTGTATAGCCTTGTTGTAATTAAGTCTTGATTGTTGTTGGTATCACTGGGAGGAATTGACCTCCAGGCCAGTTGGCTGTAAGGATCAGCTACGTCTACGCTGGGAGAAGTTCGGTGCTGGAGACAGCCTTATAGGATTAGACTTGCCAAATTGCAATAGCCTCTGTGCTCAGCTTGGATGGGGTGGAGTCTCAGGGCGGAGCAGACAGTGTTGGCTTCCCGTCAGCCTTGCCCTTGCGCACACGCTCAGACCTCTGCCTTCCCCGGCTCCCGAGTCTCCGCCCGAGAGTCCAGGCTCCCCCCACAAGAGCGTGGGTCCCCAGGGGTTCGCCTGGAACTGGGGTTCAGTGCAGTCAGATCTGGGGCTCAGTGCAGTCAGGAGCCTCTGACTCCCTTCCACTAGGGAAAGCCTGTGGCAACCTCCGCTTCCTTTGTGCGCACTGGCACGCGCGCACCTTCAGACCTCTGCCTTCCCCGGCTCCCGAGTCTCCGCCCGAGAGTCTAGACCCCCCCCCGTAAGAGCGTGGGTCCCCAGGGGCTCGCCCGGAACTGGGGTTCAGTGCAGTCAGAACTGGGGTTCAGTGCGGTCGGGGGCTTCCTTCCCCCTTCCGCCAGAGAAAGTCAGCCAGGCTCTCAGCCGCCCTTCCTCTCTGCGTGCACAAAGACCCTTTGCCGTACCTCCAATTCTCTGTGAGCTTTTCTCTTTCCTTCTAGTTGTAGAATTTTCACTCAGCCAGCTTTCCTGTGGTTCTGGATGGTGTCCGTTCTGTCTTTTAGTTGTAGTTTTGAAATTGTTGTGCGAGGCAGCAGTTTAGGTGCTTACCTATGCCGCCATCTTGGTTTCTCCTGATTCAATTTTTTAATGACTGGTTTGGCAGTATAGTGCATATGGCTGGCTATCAGTCCAGATATAGGGATTATGTGTTTTTGTCTGCCAAGAAAATCTCCTCCTGCTGAAAAAGGATTTTCCCCCACATTTAAGCAATCCTATCCTATATAATCTATCTATACTAAAAAAAGGATAATATGCTAATTAGACCAGGTCAACCGGCCACCTTCCAGATGTCCAACATTTTTCTAGACAAAGCCATGGTGGATGGGGGCTGAGGCAGAGGCAGATAGGGGCAATCTGGTTGGCAGGGGAGGGCAATTGGGGGCGAGATCAGGCCGGCAGGGGAGGGCAGTTGGGGGCGAGATCAGGCTGGCAGGGGAGGGCAGTTAGGGGTGATCAGGCAGGCAGGCAGAGGCAGTTAGGGGTGATCAGGCAGGCAGGCAGAGAGGTTAGGGGCAATTTGGCAGGCAGGGGGCAAGGTAGGGGCAATCAGGCCGGCAGGGGGGCAATGTAGGGCAATCAGGCCAGGAGGGGGGCAATCAGGTCAGCAGGCAGAGGTGTTAGGGGCGATCAGGCAGGCAGGTGAGTGGTTAGGAGCCAGCCATCCTGGATTGGGAGAGGAATGTCTGACTGCCGGTTTAGGCCCAATCAGTCAGATATCCCCCGAGGGGTCCCAGATTGAAGAGGGTGCTGGCTGGGCTGAGGAACCCCATGTACAAATTTTGTGTACCGGGCCTCTAGTATATATATATATATCTCCAATAAATTTAATAAATTTTTTTTAAAAAAGAAAAAGTAAAGAGGACCAGATAAAACTAGTTTTAATATTTCAAACCCAGTATGTTTATAATATTATTTCAACATGTAATTAATATTATAAACTATTTATGAGGAACCTGATAGCCATGTATAATAGTAAGAAAAAATAATTACCTTGGAATCATTATAACAAAAGAAAATTTAAAAATAATTTTATTGAGAATATTACAGGTGTCCTCCATTTTTCCCCCTAAACTCCCCTCCACCTGGTTCCTTCCCTACCCAAGGCTTTCACCACCCTATTGTCTGTGTCCATAGGTAATGCATATATGCATGTAAGATCTTTAGTTAAACTCTTCTGGACACCCCCCTTCCCTCTGAGATTCATCAGTCTGTTCCATGTTTCCATGTCTCTCATTCTATTTTATTCATCAGTTTATTTTGTTCATTAGATTCTTACTCCTTTACTTTGATTTTTAGATTCAATTGTTGATAGATATGTATTTATTGCTTTCTTCTCCTTCTTCTTCTTCTTCTTCTTCTTCTTCTTCTTCTTCTTCTTCTTCTTCTTCTTCTTCTTCTTCTTCCTCTTCTTCTTTTTCTTCTTCTTCTCTTCAAGAATATCCTTCAACATTTCACGTAATACTGGTTTGGTGGTGATGAACTCCTTTAGCTTTTCTTGTCTGTGAAGCTCTTTATCTGACCATCAATTCTAAATGATAGCTTTGCTGGGTACAGTAATCTTGGTTGTAGGTCCTTGCTTTTCATCATTTTGAGTATTTCTTGCCACACCCTTCTGGCCTACAAAGTTTCTGTTGAGAAATCAGCTGACAGTCATATGGGCATTCCCTTGTAGGTAACTAACTGCTTTTCCCTTGCTGCTTTTGAGATTCTCTCTTTGACTTTAATCTTTGGCATTTTAATTATGATGTGTCTTGGTGTGGGCCTCTTTGGATTCCTCTTGGTTGGAACTCTTTGCACTTCCTGGATTTGTAATTCTATTTCTTTCACCAGGAAGGGTAAGTTTTCTCTCATTTCTTCAAATAGGTTTTCAATATCTTGCTCTCTCTCTTCTCCTTCTGGCACCCCCATAATGCAAATGCTAGTATGTTTGAAGTTGTCCCAGAGGCTCCTTACACTATCTTCATATTTTTGAATTCTTTTTGCTGTTCTGATAGGGTGTTTTTTGCTTCCTCATATTCCAAATTGTTGATTTGATTATCAGAATCCTCTGCTCTACTGTTGAATCCCTGTAAATTATTCTTTATTTCAGTTAGTGTATGCTTAATTTCCAACTGGTTCTTTTTCATGTCTTTGAGATTCTCACTTAGATCCTTGAAAATCTCACTAAGTCCCTTGAGCCTCTCATTAAGATCATTGAGTAACCTTATAACCATTGTTTTGAACTCTGTACCCAGTAGTTTGTTTGCTTGCATTTTTTTCATTTGTAACATGTTTCTTTGTCTCTGCATTTTTGCTGCTTCCCTGTGTTTGTTTCTATGTATTAGGTAGAGCCATTGTGTCTTCTGAAATTGGTAGATGGCCTTGCTTATTAGGTGTCTGTCCTGTAGGGCCCAGTAGCTCAGTCTCCCCAGTCCCCTGAACTTGGAACTCTAAATGCGTCCCTGTGTGGGCTGTGTGCAAGGTTTTGTTGTAGTTGAGCCTTGATTGCTGTAGGCATCACTGGGAGGAATTGACCTCCAGGCCAGTTGTCTGTGAGGGCCAGCTGTGTCTACAATAGAAGAACTGCTGTGCAGGAGACACCCTTATGGAGCAGGGCTTGCTTCAGTGGGGCTTTGGTACTCACTGAGTCTGCCCCTTGAGTGTCACTAGTGGATGCATAGAGTTGTAATCTGGTATAGCTTGAAGCTGCCCACTGGGTGCACTGGCTCTGAGGCCTCTTGGGAGGTGCAATGGCTCTGAGGCCTCTTGGGAGGTGCAAAGTCAGCCACAGCCTGGGGCTACCCTGCAGGAGCTACAGAGAGATCTGCAGATGGCTGCTACTTGTATTGAGCGAGGAAGTGCCTAGGCAAGGCCCAGCAATGAAGCAAGGTAGGCTGCTGCTAGTGCTGGGTCTTAGGCCTTTTATCTATAGGTTTCTGGCACACTGACTTCAGCTGCTGTTTGTTTAAGAGAATTTGGGAAAGTCTGAAGCCTGAGTTAGGGCAGGCCATTGATATGGAAAAGCAGCTGCAAACAGCTTGGGTGGGGCTTCAAATGGAATGGGGCGGGGCCTCAGGGAATCACCAGAGCTGAGCAAAGAATGTGGGCCATGCTGATGAAAACTCAGATATGGCTGCCAGCCAGCTCTGTAATGAGGGAGGTCCCAGCAAAGGAACAATGATCCATGTGAGCACCCCTGTCTGGGAGAAAGCTACTTCTGAGTTCCTGCCCTGATACCAGACAATGCAGTTCTCCCCATATGTTTCTAGATTCCCCCAAAGCTACAGCCCAGGCTGGAACTCAGAGGAAGCAAGACTGTGTAAGTGCATGCATGGGCTCATTAAGATGAACACTTGGGACTCCAGCAGCCTCTGTGTCACTTAACCACAATCCCTACTGGCTTTTAAAGCCCAAAGTTATGGGGACTTCTCTTCCCAGCTCTGGAACCCTGGGCTGGAGGACTGGTGTGGGACTGGGAGCCCCTCTTCTCATGGAAGGCCTTGAAGATAAAACTCCCGATTAAAAATAACATCACACATGGGTGCCAGACCAACCGGTTCTGTGCCTCCATCCCTCCTATCAGTCTCATTGTGCTTTCTTCTTTACTTCTCTAGTTGTAGGACTTCCATTCAGCCAGATTTCAGGCAGTTCTGAATGATGGTTGTTCTGTATTTTAGCTGTAATTTTGATGTGGTTGTGGGATGCAGAAAGTACAGGTGTTTACCTACATGCCATCTTGGTTCTCCAACAAAAGAACTTTTATAAAAATTTTATGAAATCTAGAAACTTTTACAAAAGTCATTAAAAATGGAAAACTCAAGTTTGACATGCTTGATGTACATAATGGGCAGGAAGTCTCAATATCTTTGAAAAATCAACTCTCCTCAAATTGATCTTTTAATTTGAAGTAATTTCAATCAAAATTCCAACAACCAAATAAGTTCACGTAAAAAATAAAACTTGACAAACTGATTCTAAACATTATTTTTAAAGAACAAAGCAACATAAATAAAAACACTCAGAAGTATAAGGGGAAAAACCTGCTTTACTTACAAATCCTATATAATGAAAGCCTAATATGCAAATTGCCCCCTCCAGCTGTCATTGGACTGGGAGTTTGACCAGGAATTTGATCACTTGCTATGATATGTGCTGACCATCAGGGGGTGGCGCAAAACATGGTGGGTGTCATCGACTCAGTGCAGGCAGCAGGTGGCAGTGGAGGTGCTGCTTGCCCCGATGGGCCCTGACGAGAGCAGGCCCGCAGTGGGATGACGGAGCAGGTGAGCGGGTGGCACCAGGTCAAGGCGGGTGCGATGCGGGCCCGATTGCCCCCCCAATCGCCCCACAGATGGTGACCAGCAGCCGGCAGGCCCTGATCGCCCAATTGGTGCTGGGCCCTGGGCTGGGATGGGAACCTGAGGGTGGGTGGTGGAGATCAACCTCCCATGGCACCTGGGCAGAGGGCTGCGACCTCTTGCCAGCTACCTGGGGGTGGAGATGACAGGGATGGAGGTGTGGTGAGAATGCGGGGTGTCCACCGAGCTCTCTCTCACTCCCCCTGCTACCCTTACCCAAGACACCAGGGCTCGTGTGCCAGGGAAGCCCCTATGCTCAGGTGCTGGGCACCTGCAAGGAGCCCGCCCCACACCCGCGTGACCTCTTCTGGGTGAGCCAGTCTGCAGCCACCAGGACCACAGAGGCCAGTTGGGCTCCCCGTAGGTTTGTGCAGGAGCTGGTCTGCGAGGTCGGCTGGGACAGAGCGCGCTGCCCACCTGGCTTCTGTGCAGCACTGCTGGGTGGCCCAGAGGCCCATGCTGGGACCTGCCCACAGCGTCTGGCCTCACTCACCGCATCTCTGTATGGGGACTTAGGCACTGTGAATCAGGTGGTTGGGGGGTGCACAGAGGCCTGGGGGCCCAGGTGCTGCTGAGGGCCCAGAAGTCAGCTGGGACCTGCCCTTCCATGCCAGATGCTCATCCTTTATTGCCGGCCAGACCTAAGGGATGGCACCCATGCACGAATTTTGTGCACTGGGCCTCTAGTCTTAATATAAAATGATAATAGCTAAACTAATGTGGTATTTGCACAAGAACAATAAAATAGAGAAAAAAGCTTAGAAACATATCCATGCATTTTTGGAAACTCAATTGAAAACATGATTTTATTTCCAATAACTGGAAATATGACAGTGTATTTGTAGAGTTCAAGGGGAAAACCGTGCATACAAAAAAATATTACTGGGACAAGTGGTTATATACACAGAAACAAAAATTTGTCTGTACTTCACAGTGTGCACAAATATCAACTTCAGATGATTAAGGGCAGAGTAAGAAATTCAAATCTTAAAGTTTTCAGAAATATATATAATACAATATCCTTATGATCTCAAGATAGAAAAGAATTCCCTAAACAACAAATAGAAAACACTAAACATAAAAAAAGATGGTCACATTCGAACTACATTAAATTAAGAACTTCATCTAAGGCAAGCTAGTTAAATCAGAACAAGGTATTTGCTACACAGATAATTGACAAATGTGTCCAGAATATACAGAGAACTCTTAAAAATAAAAAAAAAGATCCCTAGCTGGTTTTGCTCAGTGAATAGAGCATCGACCTGCAGACAGAAGGGTCCCGAATTCAATTCCAGTCAAGGGCACATGCCAGGGTTGTAGGCTCGATCACCAGTAGGAGGCATGCAGGAGGCAGCCAATTCTCTCTCATCATTGATGTTTCTATTTCCCTCTCCCTCTCACCTTCCTCTGAAATCAATAAAAATATTTAAAAAATAAATAAATAAAAATAAAAAATAAATTAAAAAACAAACAAACTAAAATAAAACTGGCCAAAAGACTCTAATTTATATATACTCTTTTGCATACATAATATTTTCATTTAAAAATAATAACAATTAAATTTGTACTATAAATTGTGTCTTGTACATAGGATAAAGTAAAAAACAACAACAAACAGGCTTCAAATTTCTCTGTTTGAAATAGTGCCTTTCTCTAAGTAGTCCCAAGAGTACTTAGAATGTGGCTAATCCAAATTAAGTGTCTGTAAATATAAAACCACTCCACATTTTGAAGATTTTGTATGAAAAAAGAATATAAAATACCTAAGTTATAAGTTTTATACTGATTACATGGTGAAATTATCACATTTTTGATATATTTGAGTTAAATAAAACATACTATTAGAACAGCGGAGAGGCACCTGGCCCAGCTTGAGCTCTGCACCAATGGAGAAGTGCCCGGTCTGCCCTGCCACCTTGACAAGGGGCCTGCCTGAATCCTGGTGCCTGCCTCCCTGACCCAATATGCCCAATCTGGTGCCCCTGGATGACTGGCCTCACCACCTTGAAGTGTTGCACCCGGACTTGCCACCTTCACCAAATGCTGCCAGAAACAGGAACCAGCCACCACAACCCACTGTGCCTGGCCCAGTGCTGCCGGACAAACAGACCCACTGCCTGACATTGCTGATAGAAGTGGCCTGAAACCCCCAGATGCTCAGACTTGCCACAGCAACTAAGCATGCCTAACCCAGTGCCATCAGAAGATCAGACCCACCACTGTGACCTGGCAGGACCTGTCACCTCTGGATACACAGATGCAACCCCATGACCCCAAGAGCCTCACCGGGTGCTTCAGACTGGTGGGCTGATAAAATGGGGAGACAAAGAAACAGCCTTTGAATGAAAGAAATGGAGGAATCACCAGAAAAGTAACTTAATGAAATGGAGGCAATCAATTTGTCAGATAAGTAATTCAAAGTAACAGTAATAAAGGTGCTAAAACAACTCAGTGAGAACTATAAACAACTTAATAAAAATTATAAGGGACTTAATGAGATCTACACCAACATGAAAAGTGAGGTTGAAACAATAAACAAAAATCAATCAGAAATGAAGAATGACATAGGTGAAATAAAGAACACTTGGAGCCCAGTCATGGTGGCTCAATGGTTGAGCATCAACCTATAAACCAGGAGGTTACAGTTCGATTCCTGGTCTGGACATATGCCCAGGTTGTGGCTTGGTCCCCAGTGTGGGGTTAGCAGTGGGTAGCTGATCAATGATTCTCTCTCATCATTGATGTTTCTATCTCTCTCTCCCTTTCCCTTCCTCTCTGAAATCAATAAAGAAATTAAAAAAAAAAAACACCCTAGAAAGATTCAACAGTAGACTAGAAGAAGCTGAGGAAAGAATTAGCCAATTAGAAGATAAAGTAGAAAAAAACACTGAACCAGAATAGCAAATGGAAAAAAAAATTTAAAAGCAGGAGGAGAGTTTAAGGCAGCTTTGGGACAACATGAAATTAACATTCACATAATAAGTGTACCAGAAGGAGAAGAATCTGAGCAAGGAATATAGAACCTATTTGAAGAAATAATGAGAGAAAATTTCCCTGACCTGGTAAAGAAAACAGTCATAAAGTCCAGGAAACACAAAGTACCAATCCAGATGAACCCAAAAGACCCACACCAAGACACATCATAATTAAAATAGGAAATTTTAAAGATGAAGAAAGAATATTAAAGGATACAAGATAGAGACAGACAGTTACCTACAAGGGAGCTCCCAGTAGACTGTCAGCTGATTTCTAAATAGAAAAACGATAGGCCAGAAAAGAATGGGATGATGTACACAAAGTGATGCAAAGCAAGGGATTCAATCCAAGACTACTCTATCCAGCAAGGCTAACATTCAAAAGTTTTATGCAAATGGATTGAAAAAGAAAGTGGGGGTAGCAATACTCATATCTGACACAATTGAAGATGAAACTAGGAGTGTCACAGATAAAATAAAGCCTAAAAGAGTTTATTACCACAAAACCAGCAGTGCAAGAAATGCTAAAGAGACTGTTTTAAGAAAAAAAAAATAGAGAGAGAGGAAGGAACACAAGCATAAAGAACAAAAATGGCAACAAATAACAATACCTAACAATAATAACCTTCAATGTAAATGGCTTAAATGCTCTAAAAGACATACAGTAGCTGAATGGATAAGAAAACATGACCCATATATATGCTGTCTGCAAGAGACTCACCTAAGAACAAAAGACTCACACAGGATGAAAGTGAATTGATGCGGGAAAAATTTTTATGCAAATGATTGAAAAAAAAGTGGTGGTAGCAATACTTATATCTGACAAAATAGATTTCAAAATGAAGGCAATAACAAGAGACAATGAAGGCCACTTCATAATAACAAAGGGATCAATAAAACAAGAGAATATAACCCTGGAAAATATACATGCACCCAATATAGGAGCAGCCAAATATATTTAAAAAACTTATGGAGAACTTAAAGGAAAAAATAGACAGTGATACAGTCATAGTAAGAAATTTTAACACCCCACTGACATCACTGGATAGATCTTCTAGATAAAAAAAATCAACAAGGAAACAGTGACCATAAACAAAACACTGGATCAAATGGACTTAATAGACATTTACAGAACATTTCATCCCAAAGCTGCAGAATATACATTCTTCTCAAATGCACATAGGACATTCTCAAAGATAGGCCCTGTAATTGGCCAGAAACTAAATCTCTGCAAATTTGAAAAGACTGAAATCATATCAAGCATTTTTCAGATCACAATGGCATGAAAATACAAATCAACTACAATAAAAACACCTCAAATAATTCAAACACATGAAAGTTAAATAGCATGTTATTAAACAATGAATGAGTTACCAATGAAATCAAGGAAGAAATAAAAAACTTCCAGGAAAAAAATGAAAATGAACACATAACAACCCCAAAATCTATGGGACATAGTGAAAGCAGTCCTGAGAGGGAAGTTCATAGCACTACAGGCCTATCTCAAAAATCACACACAAAAAAAATTTGCTAATAAACTATCTAACTCCACAACTTAAATAGGTAGAAAGAGAAGAACAAGAAAATCCTAAAGTAAGTAGGAGAAAGGAAATAATAAATATCAGAGTGGAAATAAATGACATAGATACTAAAAAACAAAAACAAAAACAAACAAAAAAAAAAGATCAATGAATCCAAGAGCTGGTTATTTGAAAAGATAAACATGATTAATGAACCATTAGCCAAACTCATAAAGAAACAAAGATAGAGGACCCACATACATAAAATCACAGATGAAGGATGTGAAATAACAACTGACACCATAGAAATACAAAGGACTGTGAGAAAATACTATGAAAAACTAGATGAACAACGTGGATGAAATAAACAAGTTCCAAGAAAAATATAATCTTCTAAAACTGAATCAAGAAGAATCAGAAAACCTGAATAGGCCTATAACAACTGATGAAAATGAAGCAGTAATAAAAAAAACCAAACTCCCAGCACACAAAAGCCCGGGCCTGCATGGCTTCACAGAGGAGTTTTCCAAAGATTCAAAGAAGAACTAACACCTATTCTCCTCAAACTATTCCAAAAAATACAAGAGGGAGGAACACTTCCAACCTCTTTTCACAAAACCAGCATTATTCTAATTCCAAAACCAGATAAAGATACTACATAGAAAGAGAACTACAGGCCAGTATCTCTGATGAACACAGATGCTAAAATCCTCAACAAAATATTAGCAAATCAGGTCCAGCAATATGTTAAAAATATCATAAACCTTGATCAAGTGGGATTTATTCCAAGGCTGCAAGGCTGGTACAATATTCAGAAATCAATAAATGTGATACACCACATAAACAAAATAAAAGACAAAAATCACATGATCACTATGCTCAATTAATATTTGTCAAAGGAGGCAAGAGCATACAATGGAGTCAAGACAATCTCTTCAATAAATGGTGTTGGGAAAATTGGACAGATACATACAAAAAAATGAAACTAGACCACTAACTTATACCATACACAAAAATAAACTCAAAATGGATAAAGGACTTAATCATAAGATGGGAAACCATAAAAATCTTAGAGGAATCCACAGGCAGCAAAATCTCAGACATATGCCAAAGCAATATCTTCACCGATACAGCTCCTAGGGCAATGGAAACTAAAGAGAAAATAAACAAATGGGACTACATCAAAATAAAAAGCTTCTGTACAACAAAAGAAACCATCAACAAAAAAAAACAAGAAAGCCCACTGCATGGGAGAACATATTTGCCACTGTTATCTCTGATAAAGGTTTAATCTCCAACATTTACAGGAAACTCACACAACTTAACAAAAGGAAGATAAACAATCCAATCAAAAGATGGGCAACAGACCTAAATAGATACTTTTCAAAAGAGGACATACAGAAGGCCAAGAGACATATGAAAACATGCTCAAAGTCACTAATCATCTGAGAGATGCAAATCAAAATGACAATGAGGTACCAACTCACACCTTTCAGAATGGCTATCATCAACAAATCAACAAATGACAAGTGCTGGCCAGGATGTGGAGAAAAAGGAACCCTCGTGCACTGCTGGTGGGAATGTAGACTGGTGCAGTCACTGTGGAAAACAGTATGGAGTTTCCTCAAAAAATTAAAAATGGAACTCCCATTTGACCCAGTGATCCCACTTCTAGGAATATATCCCAAGAAACTAGAAACACCAATCTGAATGGATATATGCACCCCTATGTTCATAGCAGCACAGTTTACCATAGCAAAGATTTGGAAACAGACTGGTGCCCATCAGCAAATGAGTGGATTAAAAAACTGTGGTACATCTATACAATTGAATACTATGCTGCTGTAAAAAGAAAGGAACTCCCTACCATTTGCAACAGCATGGATGGACCTGGATAGCATTATGCTAAGCGAAATAAGTCAGTCAGAGAAAAATAAATATCACATGATCTAACTCATTTGTGGACTATAATGAACAACATAAACTGATGAAAACAGATGCAGAGACAGAGAAGCATCGCTGAGACCATCAAACCTCAGAGGGAAGGCAGGGGATGGTGGGGATAAGGGGGAGAGATCAACCAAAGGACTTGTATGCATGCATATAAGCCTAACCAATGGGCACAGACACTAGGGGGAGTCAGTGCACAAGTGGGAGTGGGTGGAGGGGGGGAATGGGGGTATAAGCACACATATGTAATACCTTAATCAGTAAAAAAATCAAATGATCATATCAATTGATGCAAAAAAAGCATTCAACAAAATCCAACACCCATTTTTGATTAAAACTCTCAGCAAAGTGACAATAATAAAGGCCTATATGACAAACCTACAGCCAACATCATACTCAATGGGCAAAAATTAAAGCATTTCCCCTAAGAACAGGAACATTCACCACTTTTTTTTTCCTTTATTGATTAAGGTATTACATATGTATCCTTATCGCCCCATTGCCCACGCCCCCACTCATGCCCTAACCACCCCCCCCACCGTTGTCTGTGTCCATTTGTTGGGCTTATATGCATGCATACAAGTCCTTTGGTTGATCTCTACCCCTTACCCCCACCCTCCCCTACCTTCCCTCTGAGGTTTGAGCATTTGATCGATGCTTCTCTGTCTCTGGATCTGTTTTTGTTCATCAGTTTATGTTGTTCATTATAATCCACAAATGAGTGCAATAATGTGATATTTATTAGGGCAATCAGGCAGGCAGGTGAGTGGTTAGGGGGGACCAAGCAGACAGATAACCAAGCAGATAAAAGATTTGTACTTGGAAAACTACAGAATGTTGAAAAAAGAGATAGAAGAAGATATATACAAGTGGGAGAATGTACCATGTTCATGAATTGGAAGAATCAACATCATTAAAATGTCCATACTACCCAAAGCAGTCTATAGATTCAATTCAATCCCCATTAAAATACCAACAGCATATTCCACAGATCTAGAACAAACACTCCAAAAATTTATACAGAACCAAAAAAGACCCAGAATAGCTACACAATTGTGAGAAAGCAGAACAAAGTTGGAGGAATCACAATACCAGATATCAAGTTATACTACAAAGTCACTGTAATCAAAACAGCCTGGTACAGGCACAGGAACAGGAATATAGATCAATATATCAGAACAGAGAACCCACAAATTAAAACAAACCATTATGTTCAATTAATATTTGACAAAGGAGGCAAGAGCATACAACGGAGTCAGACAGTCTCTTCAATAAATGATGATGGGATAATTGGACAGGTACCTGCAAAAAAGTGAAACTAGGCCATTAACTTACACCATACACAAGAATAAACTGAAAATGGATAAAAGAATTAAATGTGGAAAACCAAGATGGCGGCATAAGGTATACACCTGTACGTGCTGCCTCTCACAACCACACCAAAACTACAACTAAAAGACAAAAACGACTATCACCCAGAACCATGGGAAAGCTGGCTGAGTAGAAGTTCTACAACTAGAAGGAAAGAAAAAAGAGCATTGAGACTGGGTAGGATGTGCAGAGGCGTGGAAAAGCAGAGGTACGGAGGCGTGCGAATCAGGCTGGCGACTGGGTGCGCTGTGTTTTTTCAATCAGGAATGAATACCAGCTCCCTACTGCTCTGAACTCAAGTTTCTGGAGAGAATCTGGGGACCTAGACTCCTACGGGGAGAAGCTAGACCAGCCTTGGGCAAACTACGGCCTGCGGGCCAGATTTGGCTGTTCTATCCGGTTCTCTTGCTCTCCCCTCCACTTCTTTACTTTGAATTTATATTAGTTCACACAAACACTCCATCCATGCTTTTGTTCCCGCCCTCCAGTCCAATTTAAGAACCCATTGTGGCCCTCGAGTCAAAAAGTTTGCCCACCCCTGAGCTAGACTGTCTGGCATCAAGTCGGAAAGTGAGGGTGGCTTTCTTGCAGAGGTGCTTGCAGGAATCATTGTTTACTGCGCTGGGGTGCGGGACGCGGAGACGTGGAGACACAGAGTTGGCTGACTGGCAGCCATCGCTGTTTACTACACCCTGGTGATTCCCAGAGACCCCGCCCCACCCAATTTACAAACCCACCCAAACTGTGCACAGTGGCTTTTGCATATAAATGGCCTGCCCTTTCACAGCTTAACCTAACAAATTGCAGCTCGGTCAGACAGCTCCAAAACTTCCAAACCCCAAACAAAGAGGAGAAATCTGTAACTCCTGCTGGGTGGCCTCAGGCTATAGCTGACTTGCACCTCCTGGGAGATCCAGGAGCCAGTGTACCTAATGGTCAGTGTGAGACGATACCAGATTTCAACTCCTCACATCCATAAGTGACACACTCAAGAGGCAGACTCAGTGAGCACCAAAGCCCCACTGAATCAAGTCCTGCCCCATAAGGGTGTCTCTAGCACAGCAGTTCTTCCATTATAGACACAGCGGGTCCTCATAGCCAATTGGCCTGGAGGTCAATTCCTCCCAGTGTACCAACAGCAATCAAGGCTTAACTACAACAAGACTGTGCAAACAGCCCACAAAGGGGTTCACCAAGAGTGTCCACCTCAGGTGATTGGGGAGGCTGAGCCACTGGGCCCTATAGGTCACTACCACACAAAGCCACTCCATCAACACAGGGAAGCAGCCAAAATGCAGAGACAAAGAAACATGTCACGAATGAAAGAAATGGAGGAAAGCAAACTACTGGATATAGAGTTCAAAACCACAGTTATAAGGTTACTCAAGAATCTTCTAGAAACCTCCGAGAAACTTAGTGAGACCTTCAAGGATCTTAATGAGAATGCCAAAAAAAGAAAAAAAAAATTGGAAAAGGACCAGTCAGAAATTAAGCATACACTGTCTGAAATAAAGAATATTATACAGAAATTCAACAGTAGACTAGAGGACCCAAAGAATCAACCCAAAGATTTGAAATATGAGGAAGCAAAAAACACCCAACCAGAAAAACAGAAAAATGAATCCAAAAATATGAAGATAGTGCAAGGAGCCTCTGGGACAACTTCAAGCATACCAACATCTGAATTATGGGGGTGCCAGAAGAAGAGAGAGAGCAAAATATTGAAAACCTATTAGAAGAAATAATGATAGAAAACTTTCCCTACCTGGTGAAAGAAATAGACTTACAAGTCCAGGAAGTGCATAGAACCCAAAACAAAAGAAATCCAAAGAGGACCACACCAAGACACATAATAATTAAAATGCCAAGGGAAAAAGACAAAGAGAGAATCTTGATAGCAGCAAGAGGAAAACAGTTAGTTACCTACAAGGGAGCACCCATATGACTGTCAGCTGATTTCTCAACAGAAACTATGCAGGCCAGGAGGGAGTGGCAAGAAATATTCAAAGTGATGAAGAGCAAGAACCTACAACCAAGATTACTCTACCCAGCAAAGCTATCATTTAGAATTGAAGGTCAGATAAAGAGCTTCACAGACAAGAAAAAGCTAAAGGAGTTCATCACCACCAAACCAGGATTATATGAAATGCTGAAAGGTATTCTTTAAGAAGAGGAAGAAGAAGAAAAAGGTAAAGATAAAAATTATGAACAACAAAGTGACAACAAATACATATCTATCAACAAGTGAATCTAAAAATCAAGTGAATAAAAAGTCTGATGAACAGAATAAACTGGTGAATATAATAGAATCAGGGGCATAGAAAGGGAGTGGACTGACAATTCTCGGGGGGAGGGGATGTGAGGGGTGTGGGAAGAGATTGGACAAAAATCTTACATCTATGGATGAGGACAGTGGTGGGGGGTAAGGGCATGGGGCGGTGGGGGACGGAATTGGGTGGAGGGGAGCTATGGGGGGGAAAAAGAGGAACATCTGTAATAATCTGAACAATAAAGTTTTATTTAAAAAAAGAATTAAATGTAAGTTTTGAAACTATATATATTCTTGAATAAAGCATAGGCAGCAAAATATCAGGCATTTCACATAGCAAAAATTTCGCAGATACAACACGTACAGCACAAGAAACAAAGGGAAAAATAAACAATTGGGACTACATCAAAATGAAAAGCTTCTACACAGCAAAAGAAACAAGAATCAAAATAAAAAGGGAACCCACTGTATGGGAAAACATATTTGCCAATAATACATTTGATAAGTGGTTAATTTCCAAAATGTATAAAGTTCTCATACAACTAAACAAAAGGAGGGCAAACAATCCAATGAAAAAATGGGCAGAGGCCCTAAATAGACATTTCTTCCAAAGAAGATATACAAATGGCCATGAGACATATCAAAAAATGCTTAATGTCATTAATTATCAGAGAGATGAAAATTAAAACCACAATGAGATACCACTTCATACCTGCCAGAATGGCTACCACCAATAAATCAACAAACAAGTGCTGGCGAGGTTGTGGAGGAAAAGGAACCCTATTACACTGCTGATGGGAATGCAGACTGGTACAGCCACTATAGAAAATAGTGTAGAGCATGCTCAAAAAATGGCCCAGCCAGCATGGCTCAATGGTTGATTATTGACCTACTATAGGCCCAATGCATGAAATCTGTGCAAGAGTAGGCCTTCCTTCCCCTGCCTGCCGGCACCGGCTTCCCTCGCAGCCCTGGCTTCATCTGGAAGGTTGTCCAGAAGGACGTCTGGTCTAATTAGCATATTACTCTTTTATTATTATAGATGAACCAAGAAGTCATGGTTTGATTCCGGGTCAGGGCATATCCCCAGGTTGCAGGATCCCAATGTGGGGCATGCAGCAGGCAGCTGATCAATGATTCTCTCTCATCATTGATGTTTCTCTCTCTCCCTCTCCCTTCCTCTCTAAAGTCAATAAAAATATATTTAAAAAAAATAAAGATAAAAATAAGAAATGAAATTGCCATTTGACCCAGTGATCCCACTTCTAGCAATATATCCTAAGGAGCCTAAAACACCAATCAGAAAGAATGGCACCCCTATATGCATAGCAGCGTTATTACCATAGCTAAGATCTGGAAACAGCCCAAGTGCCCATCAGTAGATGAGTGGATAAAAAACCTGTTGTACATTTACACCATGGTATGCTATGCAGGTATAAAAAAGAAGGATCTCTTAACCTTTGAGACAGCATGGAGGGACCTGGAGAGTGTTATACTAAGTGAAATTAGCCCATCAGAGAAAGACAAGTATCACATGATCTCAGTTATATGTGGAATCTAATGATCTAACAAACACAATAGATCTTCCAGAGGCATGGAAACATGCAACAGACTGAGGATTCTCAGAGGGAAGGGGGGTGGGTGGGAAGAGATCAACCAAAGAACTTATATGCATACTAGAAGCCTGATGCATGAAGATTAGTGCCAGAATGGGCCTTCCTTCCCCTGGCTGCTGGCACCGCCTTTGCTCTGGCCAGAGCTGCCTTTCCTCCTTCCCACACTGCCCAGAGGCCCGGAGTGGCTGGGGTGGTGCGGAATGCCTGCATCATCACCATGGCGACCATGCAAGGGTCCCACCCCAGCTGCTTGGTGCCTGCATATGCAAACTAACCCGCCATCTTTGTTGGGTTAATTTGCATACTCACTCCTGATTGGCTGGTGGGCATCACAAAGTTAAGGTCAATTTGCATCTTACTCTTTTATTAGTGTAGATATGCATAACCCATGGACACAGACAATAGTGGGGTGAAAACCTGGGGAGGGGAAAAGAATGGGGAGGAAGGGGTCAATGGGGAAAAGAAAAGGGGACATCTGTAATACTTTAAACAATAAAGATAAAATTTTAAAAATAACAAATAAATAAATAAATATATAAATAAATAAATACAACATATTAAAATTATGGTAACTATTAAAATGTCTTTAATATTTTTCATGTTATAATAGCCATTAGTTAAGAATGGAATATGGAGTCTATGTAATAAAGTTTTTAAAAGGAAGATAGAAGAGAGGACACGGGAAATGGAGAGGAGACAAGGAAAGAACAGATTGGCATATTCACTGCATGTTCTCATTTTTTTGATGCCTACCTGAGTAGCACCTACTTCTTCCCTAAACACCAATCACTCTCTCAGCATTATCAGGACATGTGTCCTACACCTTGTGAAACAGTCCATGAAAACTTATTTCCCAACTTTCCAAAGTATTGCTTAGTCTTCAAATGATCCAAATGGTACTGGTAAACCCTTTTTAATCTATTCTGCCCATGGTGTCTAAATAATAGTACCTTATATTCATGTCATTCTTTATAATTACATACATTGTCTCATGTGATTCTTAAGACAACTTTTAAAAGAGGTAGACTAGACAGTTTCCCTATTTTATAGGTTGAGACTGAAGCTCAAAGAGGTTAAAGGACATGCCCAGACTATAGGGGTATAGAGCAGGGCAAGAGGTTACATAAGTTCCCCGGACCAGTCTACAGGGATGTCACAAAGATGTCAGTCTTTGTGAACTCTACCTCTGCAGTCACCGTGTAGAGGGAGACAGTGTGCACTCCATCACAGGCCTCTTGCAGCACTATGCCATTGCAAGGTTACACCAAGAAAGTGACACAGGCTAAGTGAAATAAGCCAGTCAGAGAAAGACAAGTATCACATGATCTCACTCATATGTGGACTCTAATGAACAAAATAAACTGATAAACAAAAAGAGATCAAGAGACACAGAAGCATGGAAGAGAATGTGGAATCTCAGAAGTAAGGCAGGGGTGGGTGCGTGGGTGGGAAGAGATTAACCAAAGAACTTGTATGCATATGTGCATAATCCATGGACACAGACATTAGGGTGGTGAGGCCTGAGGCAAGGGGGTGGGAGGTGGGGGCAGGGGCGTATTAGAAGGGGTCAATGGGGAAAAGGGGGGACATACGTAATACTTTTAACAATGAAGATTTTTTTTAAAAAAATAGTAAGTGACAGCTCCAACAGTAGCTCTAGACCATTAGTTCTAATAAACCAGTCCGTCTTAATAATAAAAGTGTAATATGCTAATTAGACTGGACAGCCAATTGAATAAAGCATATTTGCTGCCTATGCTTTATATTTGCTGGTTCATCTATAAGAATAAAAGCATAATATGCTAATTAGACTGGAAGAAGCTGGGGCTGCGAGGGCCTAGGCAAGCCACCTTGGCTGAAAGGGCCAAGACCCTTGCACAAATTTCATGCATCGGGCCTCTAGTTTTTTATATAATAGTACTGAAATGTGTAGAGAGCACATCAACATTCACAAAGTATTTACTATATATTATTTTATTTATTCTCATAATTACAGTGTGCTATTTCAAGATTAAAAAATATAGACAAAAGAAATATTATAATGTCTTTTGTATATTTACTAATTTGTGATTTCACACACACACACACACACACACTCACCAAAAAATGGATATTAAATATTCTAATGATTAATAAATAGATATTAATTAAACATTCTAAATATGCAAAGATGATCTCTGCTTATAATTAATATACATTTAGTTCTATTTCATTTTTATTATTTTAAACCACAAAAATAATTTTTTTATCTTACTGATTATATGACAGTTCCTGAATAAGACATTAAATTAATCATGATGTGGTTAAGTTGGCAATTTTTCCTGCTTTCACAATAATTTTGTATTAATGTAGTACATTAACATGGCCAAAAACATTAGTATATCCTAAATTTTATATACAGTTAATATGTTACTGACAGTAAAATTAAAATGCAGTATAGTAAGATTTTGTAGAGATATGGTACTTTTAATTTGCTAATGTGATTTCATAGATATCATTAGTGCCTAGTGATTGGTAGGAAATTGTTAATTCCATTTTACAGATAAGAAAATTGGTATACAGAAATGTCAAGTGACATCCCATACTAGTACTTAAGCACAGGACCTCTGACTCCCACCTCTGACCTTATTCCCTGCTATTAAGTACCTGACACAATTTAGGCATTTATATATTGTTTCTTTGTCTCCTCAGGCCTTCACCAAGGGAAAGAAAGCTGCCTCCTCACCATATCATTCTGAGGATAGGGTGATATGGTGGAGACCACAACTTGAGAATCACATAAGCTCCCTGTGCCCAATGTTCCTCGTCTGTGAAACCTGCAGATCTTCATAATGACCAACTTGAACTACATCAGAAAGGACTTAGAAAACTATTGACAGTTTTTGCAAATATTGGAGGCACTCTTTTTGCTCATGTGATATTCTTGAACACATGCAGTGACACATAATGTGTTCATGATATTCTCCGCACATGGATTTATGTCCTCCTCATATGCAGCATGGGCTCAAACAATAGATGCTCTGTAATTTCCATTAGGTAATGGGCCTTGGCCAGCTATCCTACCAGTTGTGGAATCCGTTCATTTGGCTCTGAAACCTGAAGGAGTCACCCATGGCTAATAGAAGCAAGTGTGTTTATTCAGTAACCTCTTCACTTTCCCAGTGAAAATATCCTATTTTGGCAACCTGGACTTTTCCCATAGTCAGATTTGGCACTATATATATAACCTCATTTAAGGACTAGGAACAAAACATGCCAGCTTCACGTGAAGTGAACAATTTTTTGAGTTATCCTACTTGAAGCAGAAACAGCCTAGAGACTCAGGGCTTAAATCATAACCATTATATAAGTAACTAGAGGCCCGGTGCACGAAATTCGTGCATGGGAGGGGTGTCCCTCAGCCCAGCCTGCACCCTCTCCAATCTGGGACCCCTTGAGAGATGTCCGACTGCCCGTTTAGGCCCAATCCCAGTAGGATCGGGCCTAAACGGGCAGTTGGACATCCTTCTTACAATCTAGGACTGCTGGCTCCCAACTGCTCGCCTGCCTGCCTTCCTGATTGCCCCTAACCGCTTCTGCCTGCCAGCCTGATCACCCCCTAACCACTCCCCTGCCAGCCTGATTGATGCCTAACTGCTTCCCTGCCAGCCTGATTGCCCCTAACTGCCCTCCCCTGAAGGCCTGGTCCCCCCTAACTGCCCTCCCTTGCAGGCCTGGTCCCTCCCAGGCCTCCCCTGCTGGCCATCTTGTGGTGGCCATCTTGTGTCCACATGGGGGCAGCCATCTTTGACCACATGGGGGCATCCATCTTGTGTGTTGGAGTGACGGTTAATCTGCATATTACTCTTTTATTAGATAGGATAGAGTCCTGGTGCATGGGTGGGGGCCGGCTGGTTTGCCCTGAAGGGTGTCCCGGATCAGGGTGGAGGTTCCCTTGGGGTATGGGGCAGCCTGAGCTAGGGGCCTGTGGTGGTTCTCAGGCCAGCCACACCCCCCGGCAACCCAAGCGGAGGCCCTGGTATCTGGGGTTTATTTATCTTCTACAATTGAAACTTTGTAGCTTTGAGAAGAGGCCAGCGCAAGCCAGGGCAGGCAGGAAGCTTGGCTTCCTCCATTGCCAGGGGCATCCTCTGGCTGGCTCCAGCTCTGTGGCCACTTCCATCTTTGTTGGGATTTATTTATCTTCTATAATTGAAACTTTGTAGCCTTGAGTGGAGGCCAGGGCCTGCCAGGGCGGGCGGGAAGCTTGGCTTCCTCCATTGCTGGGGGCAACCCAAGCCTTCTGCTTGCTCCAGCTCCATGGCTGCCACCATATTTGTTGGGTTAATTTGCATACTCACTTCTAATTGGCTGGTGGGCATGGCTTGTGGGCGTAGCAGAGGTATGGTCAATTTGCATGTTTCTCTTTTATTAGATAGGATTGGTGATGTTCCCTTAACCCAAAGCCATCCATGGCAGAGGTAGGCAGGGAGAAGAGTGTGAGAAGATGAAGAGGTCTCTAAGGGGAAAATAATAAGACCCCACCAGGGAGAAGGGTGACACATCAAACTTCCTAGGAACTAGCATGCAGATGCCTGGCTGTCACCCAAGAGAATGAAAAGAAGGTGTTTCATGTAGGGATGGGATAAAAATATAATCATGAGCTATCCCTAGTACTTGATCCTCTTCAAGATGTCCTTGATGTTATATCACAAGGATGAAAGTACAGCATAGGTAATATAGTCAATCCTATATAATAAAAGCCCAGTGACCAAATAGCTGAATGACCAGAATGGCCGGTCAACCAGTCGCTATGACGCGCACTGACCACCAGGGGGTAGACACTCAATGCACGAGCTGCCCCTTGGTGGTCAGTGTGCTCCAACCATGGGATCACCGCTCAAAAACATGGGTTCAAAGCCGCTTGGCTGACTGGGGTGCATGGTGCTCCCACAGTGGGCCAATCCCCCCAGGCCACACCCCCACCAGTACACAAATCCCATGCACTGGGCCTCTAGTAATCCCATCTAATAAAGAGGGAATATGCTAATTGACTGTCACGCCCTCACAAAGATGGAGGCATCCACAGACAATAAGGAAGGAATATGTTAATTGATTGCCATGCCCTCAAATATGGTGGTACCCATAGCCACAAGATGGAGGCACCCAGTCCCCTCAGCCCCACCAGGGGGGGTCCAGCTGCTTCACATGCCTGCCTCCGGAGTCCCCCAGTCCCCTCAGCCCCCCAGCCACCCAGGGCTGGCCCAAGGTGCAGGCAAGCCTCAGGTGGCAGCTGCCCAGCCTCCCAGGACCAGCCCGAGGTGCAGGCAAGCCTCGGATGGCGGCTGCCCAGCCGACGCCCAAGGCACAGGCAAGCCTCGGATTGTGGCTGCCCAGACACCCAGGGCCGGCCCAAGGTGCAGGCAAGCCTCAGATGGCAGCTGCCCAACCACCCAGGGCCATCCGAGGCTCAGGTAACCAGGGCTGGCCGAGGCTTGCACTGCTGGCAGTGGGAGCAGCGGAGTTGTGCTGGGGGCGTCGCCTTCCCCTGATCGCCGGGTCGCCTCCCACCCCTGAGGGCTCCTGGACTGTGAGAGGGGGCAGGCTGGGCTGAGGGACCCCCCTCCAGTGCATGAATTTTCATGCACCGGGCCTCTAGAACATATATAAAAGCCTACATGACTGTTACAACCAGACAACAGGCTGGTAGCTATGATGCACACTAATCACCAGGAGGCCGATGCTCAATGCAGGAGCTGCCCCTGGTAGACAGTGCACTACCATTGCCAACCTCACCCAGCTGGCCAACCTCCCGTGGTCTCTGCCCCAGCCGGCCGGCCATGATTGGCCCCAATCAGGACTGGACGAGATGGCCACAATTGCCTCCGATCGCTGGCCAGGCCAAGGGACCCCATCCATGCACAAATTTGTGCACCTAGCTCTAGTATTATAATAACTACATATGGTGTCAAATGAGTACTTATCAGGGTGATCACTTATAAGATTATATAAATGTTTAATCTCTATATGATGTATGGTGTACTTGCGCTTTGTTTACAGATGTTTGTTAAATTTCAGAACTGCATCCTTTCTGTATAGTCTTAGAACTAGAAAAATCCCCTCCCCATGGGGCAGGGGAGAAAGGAGACTGTGTTCTGGAGAAAGCAAGGATGTCTTGGGTGGTTACTCCCACTTTCACTATTTTTAGTGCCACAGGGTTCAGAGGCACATCCTTTGAGGCTTTACCTATTATAATAGCTTTAGTTTTCCTAGAACAGTCCTTTAACTCATTTATAGCAAAAATTACAGCCAAAACTACCTTTATGTATCTCCTGAGAATGGGATACACATTCATCTAAATGCAGGAATTAAACAACAGTGTTACTTTTTATCATGTTTGATGAAACAAGTTTATAGATGGCTAAATCCTTTGTGATGTAGGAAAAATTTACCCTTGAATATCTCTAACATTATAAAAACAAGAAGCCAAATACAGACATACTTCTGGCCCACAGAAAGCCTCTACTGGAATCACCCTCAGAATAATCATCTTGCTCTCCAGACAAACATGAATCAGCAAGGACTTCTGTTGCGAAAAAGATCATGGTCACTGCAACCACTATTTGTCCTGTAACTTAATATGCACATAAATGCACTTTATAGAGCACCAAGGTGAAGCTAAAGGGGTGTGTGTGTATAATTAAATATATTCATGTAAAATGTACAAGAGAAAAGATATTGTATTTCAAATTTAATTTTAAAAATGTATAATGTATTCCCTTAATGTTTTAAGTGGCTTCTGTGTTATTCAAATACTAGAGGCCTGGTGCACAAAATTCATGAGGCGGGGGTCATGTCCCTTAGCCCAGCCTGCACCCTCTCCAATCTGGGACCCCTGCAGGATTGGGCCTAAACCGGCAGTCAGACATCCCTCTCACAATCCAGGACTGCTGGCTCCTAACCACTTGCCTGCCCGCCTGCCTGATTGCCCCTAACCCGCTTCTGCCTGCCAGCCTGATCATCCCCTAACTGCTCCCCTGCTGGCCTGATTGACACCTAACTGCTCCCCTGCCAGCCCAATTGCCCCCAACTGCCCTCCCCTGCTGGCCATCTTGTGACGATGTAGGGGCAGCCATATTGTGGCAGCCATCTTGTGATGACGTGGGGCAGCCATCTTGTGAGGGCATGAGGGTCAATTTGCATATTACCTCTTTATTATATAGGATTCCTGGTCTACTAAACTTCCTTAAGGATGTCTTATTCATCTTTGACTCTGCTACTTGGTCAGATTCAGGGCCATGGATGCAGAAAGTATTCAATAAATAGTGAATAATTTAGTCACTTTGGCCAATTTCCAGGTAATAAAAAGACACATATATTTTTATAGCATATATTAAATTGAGTTAACCTAGCCCCAGCTTGCAGAATATCAACCAGCAGAGCTAATTGAGGGATGCAGGGGCTTGGGGGCAGCTAGAACTGGAATAGAAGCTCCTCTGTCTTGGGTTTACCTTTAAAATCTCAATTTATACCTTCAAAGATAAAATTTGTGTGTCTTTCTAATCTTCACCCAAGGATATGCTCATTGATCTTTTAGTGAAAGGGATCCCTTATAGATTAGGGAATACATGCCTGTGGGGGAAGGAGAAGGAGAAGGGAATGGCACGGGTGTGCTCCTTGGAGGGAGAGTGAGCACTGGGTCCTTTGTCCTGAGCTTATTTATCGCTCTCTTGAAGGTGGAAATCTTAGGGGAGGTCTCAGGTGAGTGTCTCAATAGAATATTCACCCACTTTCCAGGTGTGCTTTTTCAAGGTCATGGTCTCCACCGATTGGTCAGTGCCAGGGAAGGGGGTCATTAGTAAATGTAGCTGTTCCTGAGGAAGTCAAGGCCACATCACTTGTCTAGTTTTGTGGCTTTTCTGGGCCTGGAACTGAAATACAACTGAGGCCTAGATGTTATCTTTAGGAAGGAAAATGTCAGGGGATATAAGCCACCTGACCAGCAATATGAAAAATCAGGGGTCCAAACTACATGACCAATGACATGCTAGGGAAGGTTAGGTTACCCTGGGAGTGAGGTTCTTATTTTCCCAGTTTTTCCCTTGCTAGGCATCAGGGGCTTTCTGCCCTGATGAGTTTCTATACCTAGCCCATCATCCTTGCCCTGCTCATGTCTGTCTAACATTAATCATGGAAAAGATCTTACAAACCAAGCAAGGTACAAGAAAAATATGGGAATATGGAATATTTACCTAGAGCTTGTTTGAAAAGGATACTGAAGAAGTCTCGATCTAGAGACAAAGGGAGGAAATTGGCCATCCCAAAAGCCAAGTAAGGTAAAGATAGGATGAAAGGAGTAGCCACAAAGGAAAAATGAAAAGGATCTGGATGTCATTGGTCCATGCATGAAGTAAAACTTCCAGGCAAGATTAGGGAAAGGAAGCTGGTTAGTCATAAATAAAACCATTGTGACATAATAACCATGCATTGACCTAGTATGTATTTGGTTATCAATGGGTAGTTTAAAAAAATAATGTAAAAATTTTACTTTTCATAATTTACTTTTGTGATGAAAAGAGGACACATGTTAATGTAACTAGCTCAAGGAAGGCCTGCATGGCAGCCTTGCAAACTCAGAAACCTAAAGTAACCACAAAAGGTGGTCTGAAGTGGAAACTTTTTTTTTTTTTTAACTAAAAGCAGTTTATGATGGGTAATCATGTCCTAAGGCAATATTTTTTCCTAAAAAAGGTTAATCTTCACCCTAACTAAGTCTGTCCCTTTGAATTTTTGCATCTAAGGTAATATGCTTGATTAACAAAAGCCTTTGCAAAAACAATGTAATTTCCCTTTTTCCAACCCCTCAAAGCACAGGCACAGCTCTGCAGAGACCACAAATCCCCTTATTGTTATTGAGTTCATTGTTGACTGTTAACTATCCTGCACCCACCTGTGTAAAAGAAGCATGTGTCTATTATTTTATTTTTTATCCAATCCCAGAGGTTTCTCCACTTTGCTTTCTCCCACCTCCCTAATCTATCACCAATGGATTTCATGTAACCCATGTGGACGAAAGGGGCCATATGCTAACCTGACTAGTTCAGGGAAGGCCTGCATGGCCGTTGTACAAACTCAAAGACCTAAAATAACCACAAAAGATGGTCTGAAAATTAAATATTTAACTACAAACAGGTTATGGTGGGTAGTCATGTCCTAGGCCAGTATTTTCCTGACAAAGATCAACTTAGATCTTTACTGAGCCCATTTGTCTTTTTGCCCAGATAACATACAGGTGAAATGACTGGGTAACTTGTAACTTCCCTTTTTTTCCGGACCCCTCAGAGCACAACAAATGGCACCAGAACATTCCCTCATTGTTATTGTTATCAAGTTAATTGTCCACTGTTAATTATGTAAAACTATCCTGTATTCATCTATGTAAAAGAAGCATATGTCCATCATTCCACTTTTTACCCTATCCAAGAGGTTTCCCTACTTTGCTTTATAATCTATCACCAATGAATTTCATGTAACCCACCCAAGTCCCTTTCCTTTGATTGCAATCCTATCTAATAAAAGAGTAATATGTGAATTGACTGTCACTCCAAGATGGCCTCCCCCATGTGGACACAAGATGGCTGCCACAAGATGGCTGGCAGGGGAGGGCAGTTGAGGGCGATCAGGCCTGCAGGGGAGGGCAGTTGGGGAGGACCCAGGCCTACAGGGGAGGGCAGTTAGGGGTGACCAGGCCGGCAGGGAAGGGCAGTTAGGGGCAATCGGGCCGGCATGGGAGCAGTTAGGCATCGATCAGGCTGGCAGGGGAGTGGTTAGGGGGCAATCAGGCAGGCAGGCAGGTGAGGTGTTGGGAGCCAGCAGTCCTGGATTGTGAGAGGGATGTCTGACTGCCCTTTTAGGCCCTATCTGACCGGGATTGGGCCTAAACGGGCAGTCAGACATCCCTCGAGGGTCCCAGATTGGAGAGGGTGCAGGCTGGGCTGAGGGATACCCCCCTACCCCCAATGCACCGGGTCTCTAGTGTATAAATACAGATGTAACCCGCCATTCTCCAGAGCATTATCTCAATTCGTTGAGGTTCTGCTTCCTGTCATATGACGACAGTTAGGCTCAAATAAACTTACAAAATTCTGTACAGGTTTCAATGGTTTTTTTTTTATGTTAACACACATTTAGTCTCCTCTTTTGATTGTAATGTATAAAATAAAGTGCAAAACTGCCATTCTCCGGAGCATTATCTCAATCCACTGCGAGTCTGCTTCCTGGCAATTGTTGACAGTTTGGCTCAAATAAACTCAAAAAATTCTTCACATATTTGAATGTTTCTTATGTTAACACCTTTCATGTGACAAATTGCTTTTGTCTGCATTGGTGGAGAAATAAAAAGCTCCCATTCAGTATAACTTCCGGGCAGCTGTGCTGGGAATTAACCTGCTTTCCACCTTTAACTTAAACAGAGCAGGCTTTCAATCCATAGAAAGGATAAAATTAAAGCCAAAACAATTGATATGTTAGAAGCAAATACTGGTATAGCATTCTTCACTGAGGTGTCAATTTTGTTTTAAGGAGTAAGGAGAGAGAAAAAAACAACAACAGCAAGAGACTTCGTTGTTAAAACTGGAATATTTTTTTCTAACAATTTACTGATCACTTAGAATAAAAATAAATAAGTAAAATGCTCTTAAGTAAAAGCATAATTTTCAAATATTAATACATAAGGTAACTATAAAATATGGAATCATTTAAGGGCATGCTGTTAAAATGAGAACAATTACTACAAAATAAAATATAAGCTACTTTGAGAATCCACTTTCTTTTTCTACAGGACTCTTGACCCTACAGTCTGTTTTATAGCAGTAGACTGACCCATTGTGAGTAAATAGGGCAACCCAGGGTGGAAATTAAAATGACAAGCCAGGCTGTCTGAGCACCTTGACCAGGTGGATCTCTAATAACACCATGGCTGGGGCCTCACCAGCAAACCGGCTGCCTGCCTGCCCAACCTGCAAATTTTGCAAAGGATCCACTACTCACTGCTGCACAGCACATTAAAAAAGATTCTCTACCCTTTAATAAAGGCCAGCATCTTAGGAAAGTGGTCAAAGGTCTCCACAAACTGCAGTGACTGACCCACCTGGTTCCAGCCCAGCCCACACAGGACTGAATGACCCATCACACCGTGGAGACCGCTCACTTCCATAGGCTTCTTCATTTTCCCTTCTCATTTGCTATCTAGATGGATCCTCAAATACTTACTGTCAGCATCACATCTCCATGCTTTTGTTTTCCTTTGTCACATCAGCAGATCGCAGCGTTGCTGCCACTGCAGCTGCCGGGTCCAGGCCCACTGGATGCACTGATGCCGCAATCAGCAGCGCTCTCCCTCCTCCGCCCCCCCTCCCCCACAACACACACTCAGTGGCCATTTTTTTTTTCTTCTTAAAGAGATAATACTACCCTCAACCTTACATTTCAGTTATGCTGCAAAGGGCAGCATCATTGCTCAGGCTGATGTTTTAAAATAACAGTAAGTGCATTTTCTATTCTCTTCATATTGCAAAGATTAATTTTAGTATGTAGGCATGGCTAACAAGACTGGCTCTATTAAACACCAGCTGTGTGACCTTGGACAAACCAATCTTGGGTCTCATTTAACTCGTGGAAAATAAAGAGTTGTGACCAGGCAACGCCCAATCTGGAAATCCTATAATTTACCAAAATTAAATTCAAAAATATCAGCTACACACTCACTGATAAAAATACAATAACATTGCAGGGTATGGCTCACAAACCTTTTTTTGTGTTTTATTTGGATTTGGGTATGAAGTTCCAAAGGTTTAAAAAAAGACATTCACTCAAAATGCTTTGTAAACTGTGAAATGCTATGCAGTTATAAATGTTCTAAAGTTGTCATTGTTATTGCCAATTTCATAATAAAAAATAGTGTGACAATAAATCAAATACAATTCTATGTTCTTATTTCCTACAAATGGTGGTTTGCAATACCAAGAGAGCCTGTTTTTGTAAATAGCCCTCCCCCTACTCCCTTTGGGTGCATTGTATTCCTCATGATAGTATCCTGCAGAACTGCCTATTTCATCAATGAAAATCTAGAATCGAGGCTTATCTAGATCTATTGGAACACTGAAGTTCCCAGTTTCGTTACCACTGAGAAGAATATCTAACTCCGCTCTGCAAACTCCAGACCTGAGAAAGCTAACCTGATCTTTTTTTTTTTTTTAATATATTTTATTTATTTATTTTTTTTACAGAGAGGAAGGGAGAGGGTAGAGAGCTAGAAACATCGATGAGAGAGAAACATCGATCAGCTGCCTCCTGCACACGCCCCATCGGGGATGTGCCCGCAACCAAGGTACATGCCCTTGACCAGAATCGAACCTGGGACCCCTCAGTCCGCAGGCCGACGCTCTATCCAATGAGCCAAACCAGTCAGGGCTAACCTGATCTTTTCTAGGGAAGGTGAAGGCAGGCCCCAAATGTTATCATTCTCTTCAGAAGCAGTTGTTTGCCTCTCTGTGGTATAGCCCTACCAGACACCAAATCTATTGCTGTTTCCTTCCCATTCTTGACTCACAGATTCAGATATACATATAATTTCCCAGGAGATAGTAGGGCAATGTCTTGTTCTAACAAAATTGCTATATAACAAATTTTTATCAGAAAGAAATAGTGCTTTGCGGAGCCCTTTTATCTGATTCTTACCATGGTGTTGTGTAGGCCCTTGGTGGCATGTACCTATGGAAGTGAGCCTGTCTCCTCCAGCAGCCGCCTCAATTCTATCAACATCATTGTCATCAAATTCATTGAACACTGGCACTCAGCTAGATGCCAGGGACTGAAATAGTAATATTTAGTTTCTTGTTCACTTCACATAGTATCTACTCATAACTTTGTACTACCAGAGCCCCATAGAGCCAAATGTTCTCAATTATGAGAACTTATAATTCCTCCACCTTCCAAGAAAAGCTGGTCCCTAAAAAGATCATTTTGTTTTGCTGAGTGTAGGGGTTTTGAGATGCAAGCAGCAAAAGATTAGGAAAGAATTAGATCATGATGTTTAAGAGTGCTGAACAAGCTAGAAAAATCTCCAGGAGCAAGGAACCCTGAGAAAAGTGAACCCTATACAGCTGAAAGGCCTTGGGGAGGTTGGAGAAGGTCAGAGGAAGAAGAGAGAAGAGCTGAAGTGTTTCCATAATGAGTGAACATTTTGGGAAACAGATTTAGAAAATGAATTTTTCAGAAGTCATGCTAGGGAAGCATAGTTGTGCAATGTAATTCTGTCTTCAGTATCCTCATCAAGAGAAAACCTTTAGTTAAAAAAAAAAAATGCCTGTTTCTCCTCTTTGTAGCTAGGTTTAAGATCCTTTGGAATGTGACACAGTGCTGAGTCACATTCAGCTCTGGTAGCAAGAAGACATATTTGGGTGACAAAGAAACTACTGTAGGATGAATGTGGAGCTCTGCTATCTGGGCCAGAGACCTCCTAGGTATAGACCACTCTGTGGTGTGGCCTCCTCTTCATGATCCTACCTCCATGTCCTCTAACTTCTCATTTCCCTGTGTCAGTTTTGCCACCACACAGAGGCAAGCTTTTTTTACCCTAGGCCTGGGTGACTCCAATTGCTTCTTTGCTCTCTCTTAAGTATATCCTTTTTTCATCAAAGGTGGTTCTTCAAACTGCTCCCTGTGTGTCCTATGGCACTATATATAGATAGGAAGATGGGTCCTCGACCTAGCCTTCCACCTATATCCACATGGTGCAACTAGTTATACGGAGTCCCATGGTCTTATGCTGTCACTCATTTGGTGATGTTTTTGGAATTAAATGAGAAAATCTAGATTTTTTTTCTTAATGACAGTTATTGTTTTATATTAATTAGAAAGACAACATGTATTTATTTTAGAAAATATAACCTATAATCCTACCATTTGAAATAACTATAGCTGCTCTTCACCTTTTTATAAATATAACCTACCAGGGGTCCTCAAACTACGGCCCACGGGCCACATGCGGCCCGCTGAGGACATTCATCTGGCCCATCGGGTGCGGCTGCCTGTCCTGCTTAGCAACCGACTTGTCCCGGGCTGCAGTGCGCATAGGAATTTGTTCATAGTTTTTTTTTAAACTATAGTCCGGCCCTCCAATGGTCTGAGGGACAGTGAACTGGCCCCCTGTTTAAAAAGTTTGAGGACCCCTGAATACTAATAATAGACTAGGGATGTCACGACCAGATGGACAACTGGTCCAGGCGGAGCTCTGCACAGGTGCACTGGGCCCGCCACCAGGTGCGGGGAAAGTGGAGTTCGGGCAGGAGCGGCCCAAGAGCGAGAGTGTGTGGCTGGGCGGCCTCCGGGACCGTGCAGATGGACGCCAGCGGGCTGTGCGGAGGGCCGCAGAGGTACGGAGCTGTTAGGGCAGTGGCTCGCTGGGTCAGCGAGGCTGGGGTGCCAGGTAGGCCCCAGGTCCTCAGGTGCTGCCAGGGGAGCATGGCCGTCCAGAGTGAGAGAAAAAGCCCTTCTTTCCGGAAGAGCGTGGATGGTTTAAATGTGCATAAAGAAAGTGCCGCGGTACCGACATGGCTATGTCAGTTCCCTGAGCCGCCTGTTGGTGCCCAACCGCAGGCTTCACTGTGGGGCGTAGGCCCGGACGTGGGCCAGGACAAGGCCTTGGCAGCCGGACTCACCCCCGGTGTCGCCTCAGCGTCATGAGTTCACGACGTGGCCATCGCTGCTGGTCTGTGGGCCCCTGGGTGTGCTCGCGGCAGCGCTCTCTGTGTTTCCGTTGAAAGGACACCATATGTGATGGGTGCTGTTGATTCCTCAAGGTTGGAACGGGGCAGCCTGAACTTGCTTATGATGCGGTCTTTTCTCTGTATTTTACCGCACAGTCTTCTCGGGCTCAGGGAACCAGCAGCCACTGGAGCGCCAGCTTGGCCATCCCACACAGCCAGACGCCACCAGGAAGCACAGAAATGCCAAAGCCCCAACGGAACCCGTTGCGAAACAGACCCCACCCAGTTCACGTACTGGAGTGGAAACAAGAAAACAGTGGCACCTGGTGGACCTCAGCTGGGACTGTGCCCGCGGGTCTGTCTGCAGGGTTCCTGCACCCTGGCTGTGGCCCACTGGCCGAGGAAGCTCTGCAAGCCTTGATTCTGGAGTTACAGATCTTAGCAAGCAGACAGGTGCACAAAGGTGGAGTCGAAAATAGCAAGGTTAGACTGTGTGTGAGTGTGTGCGTTTATACACTTATATGCCCATTTCCCCCAGTCTTTTTCTGAACTGTTTGAGAGCATACTCTACACATGACAGGATGCACAGATACTCCCCTGTGTATTTCCCAAAAGCAGACACTCCTACATAACAATGCTCCACCCAACCAGGTGAGGAAATCTCCATTCAAACGGTATTAAGGTTCAATCCACAGACCCCATTTGAATTCTGACAACTGTGTCAACAATGTTCCCCACTCCCCACCCCCAGGATCCCATTCACCTAGGATGGGTCCTCTGTCATTCCTGTCCCTGACAGTTTTTCAGTTTTAATTAAAAATCATAGACTTTTGCCCTAAAAAAATAATTAAATAATTAAAAATAAAGAAAGACCCACTGGCGCTCCAAGTTAGGAGCCAGCGGTCCTGAATTGTGAGAGGGATGTCCAACTGCCGGGTTAGGCCTGATCGGAGAGGGTGCAGGCTGGGTTGAGGGACAGCCCCTCCCCCGCCCCGTTCACTAATTTCGTGCACCGGGCCACTAGTATATATATAATATTATACATATGTATCAGTTTTGTATTGGTTTTCCCAATTAGCATTATACTGAGAATATTTTTTTCTTTCACTCTTTAAGAACATATTTTTTAATACCTGCATAATGATCTTTCTTATAATTACACCATAACTTATTGCACCAATTCTATATTGTTCAACTTTTAGGTTCATTTATAGTATTTTCAGAAAGGTTATATCTTCTTACCCACCTAGTCCCTCTGCATAAAAGTAAAATGTAGTTTATGCAGAAATAGCCTAGTAATGCAGAGTTTAAAGTTTGAATACTTTCATGAGCATTGCACATGATATGCCTTTTTACTGTCACAATAATTTGCATATGTTGATATATGGCTTTATACTCATTTTGAAGGTGGTTTCATGCATACCAAAAGCCCTTGATCCCTGCCACTGTCCAGATAGACTAGCATACTCAATAATCCATATGAATTCAGTTAAATTCATGGTACTATTTATGGTATTTTAATGTTGTTATCAAAAGATTTAGACTTTGTCCTAAAAGTGTTAATAAGCCAATGGCTTCTGAATAATTGGGGAATCACAAATCTTCTATGTTTTGGTTGAAGATTGATTATTCATGTACACAAGTTAGAGGTCAACAAATCTTCATATCACCTGAAGCTGACGCGAGAAAATGGTGTAAGAAAATATTATATAGTGCCACCCTTGCCCAGCACCATGAAGGCTTAGCCAGAGGGATAAGTCTTTGCCACTTCTTTAGGGCTGGCACCAGCAACCCTCTGGCTTCTTCTCCTAGATGACTCCCAGCTGTTGCTCTCACTATGACCCACTCTTCCTTTCCAGCCACATCTTGTGGCCTTACTTCTATTCCAGTGTGGCCTGGAGACCACGTGTCCTTCATGGTCTTCTTCCACAAAGTTGTATGAGTGTCAGTTTTTATCAGTTCAGAAATACCATTGTTCAACCTGAGAAATGTCAGCTCAGTCTGAGCATCCACCATAATTCTGGAGTCTTAGCTTTAATATCTTTGTCACAGATTCTGTTAACTCACTTGTGTACTCTCTTAACCTCAATAACTGCTTTTGGCAGTTTAATAAGGCAGACATGAATTCAACCTTTATAAACCAGTAAATGTCTAGGCAAATTGCTTATGCTAATTTCAATTCAGTTTCTTCATCAGTAAAATGGAATATTATCTTCCAATATGGGAGTACACCATGCTTGGCATATAATATGTGTTAAAATTATAGGTTATTAGTTTTGTATGTTATTTTTCCTGATTTAGGGCACTCTCCCAATTTAAGAAGTATAACTTTAGGGGTGGAAACAAGACACTTGCCCTTAAAAACTATCTATGTAACCTCATCTCAAGACTTTCAGGAAAACCCCTAATTTCTAATAGCAGCCTCATGAGGTCAAAAAAATGACCTCATGATGTGCCCTAAGAAGGATACATAAACCCCTTAACTATGGAAATACGAAGGGCATCAGGTAACAACTAACAGAACATGACCCCATAAGCATTGTGGCTCCTGAGGATGACTGGGCTGGCACAGTAAAGGCATCAGCCATGTTGTAGATTTCCTTTAAATTCCTCACAGCTTCTAGCCCATGGTGGGCATGTAGAAGGTGCATGGCCAATGTTAGCTGAACAGAAGAGGCTTGGAAAGAGCCCACTTCTTCCTCAGGCTAATTTTGTTCTCATGCTTCACTCTATAATGTAGGGAACCAGAATAGGACACTCTAAAACATGCCACTTTAGCATATGTATTATTGTGAGCTGAAGATAGTTGAGTATTTCACAGTAGAAACAGAAAAGCTCTTTATCATCTTCTTAATCACCAGAGAAGGCTCTGGACTCTTACCAGAGGAATCTACATAGGAACCTTGTTAAAACAATCCTATCTTCTATTATTTTCCCCATATATTTACATTCCCACAGTTTGCCACCCTAAAAGCCTAAATCCCTCTCCTTTATCTTTTTATCTCTATAAACTTAGGGTTCTTTGTTAAGATTCCATATAAGCCCCAAGTTCTAACCATTCCTTTGAGTTACTACTCATTATTCGGTGTATATGCACATTGCACACATTATTAAAATTTGTATGATTTTCACTTGTTAATCTGTTTGTTTGTAAGTTTAATTTCCCATCTGCAGAACCTAGGAAGATAGAGGAGAAAGGATTTATCTCTCCCCTACAGTTACGCTTACCATTGGTTCCCTGAGAAGTCAGTCCCTACAGCTCGTCTCTGACTTAATATTCCCTGCAGTTTTCTATTACTGTGATGTCCCAGAAGAACTGAGCCTTCTGAGGCAAATAGACAAAATCCACCACTACACAGCTTCCTTTAAGTAGCTTTCCGTACAAAGCCAAAATCGTGTTCTTTTTGTGCCTACTTCACAATATAACAACATTACAATGAAGAATTGCAAACTTTGTTCATTTTAATTACAGTGTACACAATTATGCCACATGATGCAGTATAGGCAAAATTATAATAAATTTTTAAGGTAATGCATGAAGCCATCCTGATCACCTAAAAAAGCACACTGTTTTACAGGATCATCAACTCACTAAAAAAGGAATACTATTATCAACAACCGTACTAAGTTCCCTGAGGCCACAAAACAAAACAGAATATATACAGCTGGGAGTTGTCTCAAATGAGCCTCCCAGCTCCCACATTTAAAAAGAAAAATTTGAAAAATAGTTTATTTAAAATCTATAAAAGTCAACAATAATTATATTAGTCAGTGAAAATGGTTGGTATTTTAGGGAGTGTAATTTGTATGTGTGCAATCAACAACTATCTATTTATTACCTTCATGTCCTCTATGTGAAAGTCTGCATCACATGTGCTGCAGTAAACCAACAGCAGGAGCTCTGCATGTGGTGCTTCCGCTCTAGTGGGATGACCAAAAATATTCGAATAAACATATCTGCCAAGTGGTAAAATAAATGTTTTGAAGAAAGTTAAGCAGTGTAAAAAGATAGTAATGGCATGCGGAGGTCCTACTTTAGGCAGAGATATTCAATCAAAAGTATTTACTGGACACTTACCATATGTAAGGGTTATCTATCTATATATATATATATATATATATATATATATATATATATATATAACCTGAATATGCAAATAAACTGAATGGTGGAACAACCGAACAACTGAACAACTAGTCGCTATGACATGCACTGACCACCAGGGGGTACACACAGAACATGGTGGACATCGGCCTCAGTGGGATGTTGGAGCAAGTCAGTGGGGGTGCCAGACCAAGGCAGGGCACTGGTCGCTGTCATCGGGGCGAGCCTCTGGTGGTTACTGAAAATTCTTTGCTCCTGTGCACCACGGTCCTGCCCGGCACTCTCACCTGCTGCTGTCACCAGCCCTGCTTGTACCCATTGCTGGCGCCAGAACCACCACTTGCACCTGCAGCCTACGCCGGAGCTGCAGCTACCACCCACTGCTGGTGCCTGGTGCTGGTCCCAATTGCTCGGCACTACCAGTGGGTGCGAGTGGCGGCTGCCAGCCCCAATCGCCCCTGAGGGATTCTCCACCTCCCCCTGCTCCTGAGGGGCAATTGGGGCAGCAGTTGCAGCTCACACCCACTGACGGCACTGGCCCCAATTGCTCCGTGTCATCAGCGGGTGTGAGCGGGGCTGTTTGCTGTCAGCATGTGGGAGCAGCAGCGACGGGAGCTGACCTGCTGGTAGAGATGGGACTGAGGGCTGTGGCAGGAGGGGCCAGGTGGGGGCATGAAGGATGGGTCAAGACCCACCCCTGTAGCTACCGCAGCCTCGCGGCCCACAGTTTCTTTCAAGGTGCATGAGTTCATGCACTGGGCCCCTAGTCAAATATAGAATTTTAGAACTAGAACTACAGTTTCTAATTTAATGATATTAAAGTCATTATAATCAAAGAAAAAAATAAAATACAAAGACAGCCACTCAATATTTTAATATATTTTTCTTTAATACTCAAAATATTAGTTTATTTTTTTATTACATAAGTATCATAGAATTGCATTCTTCTTATAAATAATTCAAGCACCACAGCTAAAATAAACCTTCCTTTATGACCAGCATCCCCCATTTCTCATCTTCAAATAAGTAGCCATTATCACACATTTCTCCTTCTGGAGTAAATCTAGATCTCTTCAATAATGTATACTCATACAAACATAGCAACATATTGTACTAAATCTTCCAAAGATCATAAATTATATTTTCTATTATGAAGCTTGCCTTTTTCACCTAATAACCTCTTGGTAAATATTCTTATATTTCCATGTCAGTGGCCAATTCTTTCCAACTATTGCATAGTATCCTACAGTTAGGAGATATCACTATATTTAACTCTTCCTTTCTTGATGGATAGTAAGGTGATTTCCAATTTGCCTCTTTATGTTCATGTAACAATTTTCCTTAAGCAGGTGATATGGAATGGAATTGTTGGATTATAGAATTTAAACATTAATATATACTGTCCAATGCTCTATCCACTTTTAAAGAACTTGTATTAGTTTTAATATTCCACCAAAAATGTATTCTATGCAAAATTAGAGTCATATTTGGTTAAGACTGCATTTTCTCCCACATAACAAAGCAATGTGAATATTTTTCTGTATATGTGTGTCCTTTTAAAAGATAATTTTTAATGGAGGCATATTATTTCATCTCAGTTATATTATAACTAGAGGCCTGGTGCATGAATTCGTACATGGGTAGGGTCCGACTGACCTACCTCGATTGGGGCTGATTGGGCTGGGCTGGTGTGGGTGAGGGGACGCGGGATGTTGGCCGGCTGGTCCCACCCCTGATTGGGGTGGGGGGGGGGATGATCGGGGTCTGGGCTGGCTGATGGGAGGGAGCGATTGGCTGTCTGGCCCTGCCCCCTGGCCAAACTCCTTGTCAAACTCCCAGTGAAGGGGACAATTTGCATATTAGCCTTTTATTATATAGGATGTATTTTTAAAATCACCTTCCTGACTGTTGCACATTTCAGATATATCCAGTTGTAGCTATAATATTCACATGCATTTAGGGTAATTTCCATATGTTATATTCTTTGAAATGAATACTGGACCAAAGAGGATGGACATTTTTAAAGCATTTTACACAAGTTGCCAAATTGCCTTCTAGAAAGACTTCACCAGGTGACATTCTCACCAGCAGGGATAAGAATAACCACATTCATTTTTAGGCGAGTATTTTAGATGTTCCTCAGGATTTACAAGGTATGAAGAAGTCATGAAGGGCTTTCTGAAGGTACAAGTCCCTTCTACGGAAGGGGCTCTGCACCACAATGTAAGGCAATATGACAGAACGGGTAAGACAATGTGCCACCTGTGTCCCAGTCCTGGCTTCCCACTTACCACTGTGGGCCCTGGAAACACAATTTGTTCTCTTCATACTTCAGCTTCTTCAAATGTAAACACTGTATCAAATGTTTGTGTGGAATAAACAAGCCTACATACATAAAGCTTTTTGCACAGCACCTGACTCAGCTCTCCTATAAATATTAGGAGGAAAAGATTATTGCTGTTTTCTATGATGTTCAATGTCAGCAGCATAAAGTTCAATATTCATTTAACTTGTTTATTGAACAACTTCCTATGAACCAGATAAGTAAGGTAGAGGATAAATAAGGTAGGCACTATCCACAAGCTTGTGACAAATTATTTAGAAAAATTGTCTGCTAGGAGAAGCACTGTCTCTTGTGAGCAATGGGGATTCTATGTGCACATGTGTTTACCCTTTTGCCTTTGTTCTTGGGAAATTCAGAGCAAAATTTAATTGCTCAGTTATAATACTGATAGTATTAGCCTACTAATTCAGTATATTGATTTCTCTCTCATTTTGATACTTATTTTCATGTTACATTTCACTATCATTGGCCTCACTTTGGATAGGTTTTATATAGATATATAACCATAAAGTTTTATTTAAACACTTTACATTCTAAGTTATGAGTCAGGAACCTTGTCCTTTAAACAGATAGAGGTTTCAGAAAAAGGGTAAAAGCAGAAAGTATACCAAAGTTACTCTAATGCTTTTTTAAAAATAATTAATTTTGAGAGAGAGAGAAACATTGATTTGTTGTCCACTTATTTATATATTCATTGATTAATTCTTGTATGAGCCCTGGCCAGAGGTCAAGCCCATACCCTGGCATATGAGGATGATATTCTACCCATCCAGGGCTCTAACACTTTTCTTAATCTTTGCACAAGTAGTCTTTCAGGGTAGGTATTATACCCCCATTAGATGAAGAAGCCCATGTCCAGAGTGATTAATTTCCAGGTCTCTGTGATTGATAGACCCTTCTCGTTAAGGAGCAAGCACTGTGGGATCTCTTCTCACACATCCTTGTCTACACATCCTTTATCCCAGGCTGTGTGAGAAGACAAACAAGAGTATGGCTCTCTTCAAGAGCCTAAAGTTGACTGATCCTCTTGTTGGATTAAAAGAATGGGATATGTAATGCCTTTTTTAATAAAGAATATGGATGGAGAAATGTAGATATCACATCAGAATATGGTAACATGAGACATAAAAATCTATACACTGAGATCCATAAAAACTGTACCTTGAAAGTATCCTGAATAATTTAACAATACAAGACTCTATAAACATAAAGATATTTTTATGATTCTCTATATTCATTACAGCTTAAATAAACATAGAGTAAATTATGAAATAGTATAGTCATAAAAACAAAATAAAAAGATAAACTAAGACAAGCTACATAATTTACAGGTCCCAGTGCCAAATGAAAATGTTGGGCATCATGTTAAAAATTATTAAGAACTTCAAGATGGTGACAAAAGAGCATTAAACCTGCTCTTCTGATCATGAGATCTGGTTGGATTTCATGAAGTTGGGCCTGATAAAAACATAGAATATATTTACAATATGCTAAATGGGAAATAGAACAAATGAAGTAAATGTACCATGATTATAATTATTTAGAACCTATGTATATGCACATGCTGAGAGTCTGGGAATTACTCCAAATAACCAAAATAAGTGTTAAGGTGGAAAGATCATAGAGTTTTAGCAAAATCTTCTATAATATTTTTATCCTATAATTTTGGGGATAAAAGTTATTGTTTTTAATAAAGCAGATAGGATAGGAATCCATCCATTTCTGTAGAAAAAAAGATAATGAATGATGAGGTACAGGTCTCTGCAGAGTGAATGTCTCCTATAACAGTGTCCCTGCCATTCCCATTCGGTTTCCCCAGTGTGGTCACTGGTCACAGGAAGAGACCTTATATGGGTGCCATTCTACATATGGCCACATGTTGGTGAACATAATTATCCTGCATTGTCTTGGTCATCAAGAGCCTACCTGGTCCAGGTATTTATCTGAAAGCATACTCAGGTCCAGTAAGACAACAAAAAGAATTGGTCAAGAATGGTAAGGCACAAACTATGAAATCAACTAAGTTGTTAGTATAAGACATAAACGTAATAGTTCAAAAAAGTGTCTCAATCCTGGTCCTGACTCTCCTGCTTTGGTGCTGTCAAGTGATCCTCTCTGGGTCTCATGCAGCTCTGTGCCCTATATTATCTGTATCCAGGCTTTTCCAGGCCTTTCTATTCACTGAGAGCACTTGCCCTTTTGGTGCTGCAGTTGCACAACTGACAATTAGAGTATAGTGATGGGTCCCAGTCTGGGTGGGCTGGTGTGTGGAACTGCTGCCATGTATGGGATAAGAACAAAGTCTGGGAGCCAGCCAGGCCTCTTACCTAGAACTTTCTCCAAGAATTAGCAAAGCCAGGGAGGAAAAACAAACACATAATCTTTTAGGAAAGTTGCAAAATAAGACCCAAAAGTGCATTAAGCTGTGGGGGCATGTATTTTGCCAGGTATCAAGGCCATCAGCCAGGGGGTTCATTTAATAAGCCTGTAAGTGGGGGTCAATGTTTCAGACCAGACCAGCCTTCCTCAGAGTGTTCTGCTGGACAGTTCTCCTTTGATGTTGCCCTTCTTGTGCTTTAAGAAGAGCCTGTAGGCCCAGCCAGCATGGCTCAATGATTGAGCATTGACCTATGAACCAAGAGGTCACAGTTTGATTCCCGGTTGGAGCACATGCCCAGCTTGCAGACATGATCCCCAGTAGGAGGTGTGCAGGAGGCAACCAATCAATGATTCTCTCTCCTCATTGATGTTTGTATCTCTCCTTCTCTGAAATCAATAAAAAATATATATTAAAAAAGAAAAGCCTACAAGCCCTGGCTGGTGTGGCTCAGTGGGAGAGTGTTGGCCCTGGACACTGAAGGGTCACAGGTTTGATTCCAGGTCAAAGGCACGTACCTGGATTGCAAGTTTGTTCCCTGGTCCAGGTCATGATATCAATGATTTTCTCTCTCTCCATCCCTCCCTTCCATTCTCTAAAAATCAATGGAAAAGAATATCCTCTGGTGAGGATTAAAAAAAGCACCTCCTACCCCCCCAAAAGAAGAGCCTATGAACATAGCAATTTCTAATAGCTACACAGTGCTACCGTATTTGAACTTTGTAGGTGATTTAGTTTTTACCACATTGACACTACACAAGGTGAACCCAACACAACTCTGTGGACCCAGCCAGCTGCTTCCTAACAGCTGACTGTGCATACTGCTATGTCAGTCAGAAGCAATAACAAGCAGTATAAAGAACCCAGCACACCCTCTACCTCTAAGGACCACGCCCATGCCATTCCCTTTCTCCTTCCCTTCCCCCACAGGAATGTATCCACCAACCTCAGTGACCCCTTCAGACTTGCAACTAGGGGAGCTATGGGCAGTGGCAGCTCATCCTGTCCTAACCCCCTGAACCTGTTTTCAAGACCCCCCATTATTTTTACTTCCCAGTGAGCAGGCCAGCCATTGTCTCTCTCGACTGGCCCCTCTTCATTTGGAGTGTATCTTCAATAAATGCCACTTTGCTTTACTTTCATTTTTGTTGACCATAAAATCTTTTCTGCATTGAGAAGAAGAACCGAGGTCCCAGCCAGTAATCCCAATCAGTAGCAATGCTGTCACGGTACTTGTGTTTAAGTAACCCTTATTTCACTTAGTAATGGCTCCAAAGTTCAAAAGTAGTAATGCTGGCAATTCAGATATGCCAAAGAGAAGCTGTAAAGTGCTTCCTCTAAGTGAAAAATGCAATATGATATTTTGAGAGAGAAACAACATTCACATAACATTTATTAGTTATTATTGTATTATTCCTACTGACAGCTAATCTTTTATTGTGCCTAATTTATATATTTAATACTATTGTAGGTATGTGTGTATAGGAAAAAACATAGTGTAATATATATATGGTTTATATCCTATACTAGACGCCCGATGCATGAAAATTCATGCACTGGTGGGTGGGGGTGCGGGGGCCCTCAGCCTGGCCTGCCCTCTTTCACAGTCTGGGAGCTCTCAGGGGATGTCCTACTGACAGCTTAGGCCTGCTCCCTCTGTGGGAAGTGACTGGGACTATCAGGGGAAGGTGTCACCCCCATCACCCTGCTGCTGCTGCCATTGCCGGCCACCGCAGCTGCCAGCCCTTGGCCCTTGCTTCTTAGCGTTGGCCCTGCCCTCCACCCACTAGTGGGTAGGGGGTGCTCTGGGGCCAGGCTGGCTGGGGGAAGGGCTGTGGGAGGTTGAGGCACAGCAGATTGCACCCTGTCCAGCATCTGTGGAGGCAGGGTGCCGGGACCAGGCCCACACTGCTGCCTCTGTGGCTGCCTCTGCAGAAGGGGCAGCACTGGGACCTGGACTGTGCAGCCCCCTCTCCCACTGCCTCTGTAAAAGGGGCTACAGCGCTGGACTGGCCTGTGCCGTCACTTCTCCACATCACTGGGATCGGGCCTAAAAGGGAAGGTGGACATCCCTCTCACAATCCAGGACTGCTGGCTCCCAACTGCTCACCTGCCTGCCAGCCTGATCACCCCCTAGCCACTCCCCTGCCAGCCTGATTGACCTTTAACTGCTTTCTTCTGGCTCGATTGCCCTCCCCTGCTGGCCTGATTGCCCCCAACTGTCCTCCTCTACAGGCCTGGTTGCACCCAACTGTCCTCCCCTCAGGTCTGGTGGCCTCACACTGCCCTCCCCTGCTGGCCCGGTCACCCCTAACTGCCCTCCCCTGCAGGCCTGGTCCCCCCCAACTGTCCTCCCCTACAGGCCTGGTCAACCCTAACTGCTCTCCCCTGCCAGCCTGGTTGCCCCAACTGCCCTCCCCTGTAGGCCTGAGTCCCCCCCCAACTGTCCTCCCCTGGAGGCCTGGTCCTCTCAACTGCCCTCCCCTGCAGGCCTGGGTCCCCCCAACTGCCCTCCCTTGCAGGCCTGGTCACCCCCAACTGCCCTCCCTTGCAGGCCTGGGTCCCCCCCAAGTGTCCTCCCCTGCAGGCCTGGTCGACCCCAACTGCCCTCCCTTGCTGGCCCAGTCACCCCTAAGTGCCCTCCCCTACTGGCCTGATCGCCCACAACTGCCCTCCCCTGCCAGCCATCTTGTGGTGGCCATCTTGTGTCCACATGGGGGAGGCCATCTTTGATGACATGGGGGCGGCCATCTTGTGTGTTGGAGTGATGGTCGATTTGCATATTACCTCTTTATTATATCTTACCTAATAATAAACAAACATGTAAATTGAACATACCTCTGATATACCCACAGTCACTCCATAATCAGGAGTGACTATGCAAATTAACCCGACAAAGATGGTGGGTTAATTTGCATATGCAGGCGCGGAGCGGCCGGGCTGGGCGGGATGCCTGCTATGGGGGCCGGGGGGCGTGGAGGTAGCTATAGGATCGGTGCTCCAGCTAGAAGCGGGGACTTGGCGGCTCCCAGGCAGCCTGGGAACGGGGACTTGCAGGCTCCTGGGCAGCCAGGAGCAAAGCCAGGGGAAGGAAGGCCTATTCTTGCACGAATATCGTGCTATGGGCCTCTAGTAGGATAATAAAAGGCTACTATGCAAATCGACCAAAAGGCGGAACCACTGGTTGCTATGATGCAAACTGACCACCAGGGGACAGACGCTCAATGCAGGAGCTGCCCCCTGGTGGTCAGTGCACTCCCACAGGGGGAGCACTGCCCAGCAAGAAGCCAGGCTTAGGGTTGGCCAGTGCAGCGGTGGTGGTGGAAGCCTCTCCCGCCTCCGCGGCAGCGCTAAGGATGTCTAACTGCTGGCTTAGGCCCATTCCCTGTAGGGAGTGGGCCTAAATTGTCAGTTGGACATCCCCCAAGGGCTCCCAGACTGCAAGAGGGCACAGGCTGAGCTGAGGGATGCCCCCCCAGTGCACGAATTTTGTGCACTGGGCCTCTATATATATCTAAATACTAGAGGCCCAGTGCATGAAATTCATGCACTGGTAGGGTTCCTAGCAGCTGTGGCTGCTGGCCAGGTACTCCCTCCCTTCCCCTGGCCACCTGCCAGCACCAGGGCCTCCCTCCCTTCCCCTGGCCAGCCCATCCCCTGGGCAAACTCCTGGAAGAACTCCAGTCGAGGGGATAATTTTCATACTACACTTTTATTATTTCATACTACACTTTTATTTATTATGCATGGGTGGGGTTTGGCCGTCCCACCCCCTATGGGGGGGAGTCTATCAGGGGCAGGGCCGGCCAGGGGGAGAGGCCGTGGGCAGTTGGCCGGTCGGCCCCACCCCCTAGTTGAACTCCCAGTCGAAGGGACAATTTGCATATTAGCCTTTTTTTATATTGGACTAGAGGCCTGGTGCATGAAAATTCATGCACTGGGGGCAGTCCCTCAGCCCAGCCTGCCCCTTCTCACAGTCCAGGAGTCCTCAGGGGATGTCCTACTGATGGCATAGGCCCGCTTCCCTGGGGAGCGGGCCTAAGCCGCAGTCTGGCCTCTCTCTGCGGGAGGTGACCAGACAATCAGGGGAAGGTGCTGCCCCCATCACCCCACTGCTGCTGCCACTGCTGGCTGCTGCAGCTGCTGGCCCTCAGCCCTCGCAGCCACCAAGGTGTTTTCATTAACACGGACTCCAGTCCCTTCACCGGAAAAAATGACAACTTTCTTTAGGCATTTTCAAGATATCTCTTTCATAGGATATGACATTTCTTTTTTTTATCCTCACCTGAGGATATTTTTCCATTGATTTTTAGAGAGTGTGGAAGAGAGAGGGAAAGACAGAGAGAAACATCAATGTGAGAGGGACACATCAATTGGTATCCTCCTGCATTGGCCCTGGACAGGGAGGAACCTGCAATCTAGTATGTGCCCTTGACCAGAATTGAAGTAGGACTCTGAGGTCTGCAGGCCAAGGCTCTATCCACTGAGCCAAACCAGCTAGGGCAGGATATGACATTTCTTAGCCCCTCCAGCAGCGGACCTCCATTTTTTCCTCCAGGAGTGAGGTAGAAAAACCCTAGATTACCTTCTTGGATTCTTATTACCCAAGCGAGTGGCATACCGCAAGCTTAGTCAATGAGTGGTCAGAAAAGGTGTTTCCTATGCAGCTCACGGGCAGAGGCAGGACTTCCAGCTCTCTCCGGGCCTTGCAGCCATGGCGGCTGCCAGGCTGTCTCTCTCTGAGAGACACTTTGTTGGGAAGGACATCTGGAAATTCATCTGGAAGATGTCTGGTCTAATTAGCATACTACCCTTTTATTAGTATAGATATTTAGGCATATACTGGGGTTCTTGAGAAGTATCCCTCATACTTAAGGGGGGGCTTACTGTACACCAACACACTCAAGTATTGTGAAAGTGTTATGGAGGGAAGTGGGGCAGGGTTGTAATGGAGAGTGACATCCATGGAAGAGCAGGGAACACTTTGCAAGTGGGATTAACAAGAGTGAAGTTAAAATTACTCAAAGCAGAGAACTCTAACTTTTCCAAAAGTACTACTCATAGGTAAAATGAAAAACTGATATTGAATTAATTATCTCTTCTATGTAAATTAACATAAAAAACTCAATTTGTAGGGAATAGACATTATTAGGTATAGACATGATTATGATTAATATGTATTTTCATGCTTATTCGTATATTCATATGTCTGTATTTTCTAATGTTTGCAAAATTAGTGATCTTAAAACAAATGACTCATGCAAACATTAAAAAAAAGATGATTAAGTCACAGATGCTCAGATTTAACTCTTTATATAATTGCAGACTCTCTAGGAAATTATCCCAAACTTAAAGTTCCACATAGTCAGTAGGATAACCTCCCTCCCCCATTTTATTCCCTGTAATATGTGAATGTGACCTTATTTGGAAAAAGGGTCTTTGCAGATATAATTGAATTAAGCCCTTGAGATGTGATTATTGTGGATTTTTTGGATGGGCCCTACATCCAATGATGAGTGTCCTTATCAGACACAGACACAGGCACAGAAAAAGGCCATGCAAATACTACGAACAGAGATGGGAGTGCTGATCTGTAAGAAAGGAACACTTGGACTCAGCGGAGCTGAAGAGGCAAGTAAGGATTTAAGAGCCTTTGGAGGGAGTATGTCTCTGGCAACACCTAGATGTCATACTGTGGCCACCAAATCTGTGACAAAATAAATGTTTGTTTTTAAGTCATCAAGTTTTTATTATTTGTAATGGCAGCCCAAGGAAACTAACACAATAAGAACAAAAATGATCAGGTTTGAAAATGAGGAAGTATGGCTTCCAAGATACTGAGATAAAACATCTATATCAGTCAGGGTTCAACCAATAGGACATAATATTAAGAGATTTGTTGGAAGGAATTGGTTTACAGATGATAGGGGCTGGCTAAGCAGAGGGCAGGCCAGAGCCCTTGGCACAGGCTGATGCTGCTGCCCACAGGTGGACTTTCTTCTTCCTTAGAGAAACCTCAGCTCAGCTATTAAAGCCTTTCAACTGTAGTACAGCATAGGGCATACAGTCAATAATATTGTAATAACTATAACTATCTATGGTGCCAGGTGGGTACTGGACATATAAGGGGTGATCACTTTGTAAACTGTACAATTGTCTAACCACTATGCTGTACACCTGAAACTAATACCAAATAATATTGAATATAAACTGTAATTAAAAAATAATTTTTAAATTTTTTTAATGTAAAAAAAAATAGAGTTTAGAAAAGAAAAGGAAAAAAATAAAAAGAAGGGGTTGGGGGACTTCAATTGTTTGAAGCACTCCCATCCAAATTATCTAAATTAATCTCAAAATCAACTTTAATCACATCTACAAAATACCTTCCCAACATCCCCTAGATTAGTGTTTAATTGAGTAACTAGAGATGAGAGCCTCATTGAGATGACACATGAAAAAACACACACAAAAAACCAAAACACACCATCCCTGAGCTATTGATTTGGGGGGCTGTTTAATGTTGCTGTGCTCAAGTCTATGTCCTCAAGTTGTTTTCTGGCTTTTTAGTCCAGAAGTCACAGTTTCTGCCAAAAGTTCTGACTGTAACTTTGTCACTCATTGTCCCCATAGAATGCAATCCATAACAAAACTTGGTTAAGAATAGAAACAGTGCCAGGCCGCTGTGGCTCAGCAATTGAGCGTGGACCAAGAGGTCATGGGTTTGATTTCCTGTCAGGGCACATACCCGGGTTTTGGGCTCAGTCCCCATTGGGGGGCATGCAGGAGGCAGTCGATAAATGATGTTTCTCTCTCATGGATGTTTCTGTCTCTCTATCCCTCTCCCTTCCTTGCTCTCTAAAAAAAAATCAATAATAATTTTAAAAAAGAATAGAAATAGTACATCAAGAGAAATTTAACAAAAAAGTAGACTGAAAAGTGAATGTAGAAATAACCACTTGGTTCTTTTACCCTCCATAAGGATAGACTTTTCAATTAAAGGACAAAAAGATAATTTACCCTCTTTCACTCCCTCCTCACAGGACCAAACGGCTTGTGTAACAAATGCCCTAGATTCATGCGCATCATAACATTTCTATCTTCAGGGCTAAAAATAAAGAGTTGTTGCCCAAGAGGAAGGGGTCAAACAAAGGTGATTCTGCTAGCGTTTTCAGTGTGCAATTTAGGCTAGAGGTTGCAAGTTGGTGGCAGTAGCCTGGGGACAAGAGCCAGCCCACTAAGGACCGAAGAGCAGAAAGCTGGAAAGAGCGGAGTATCAAAAGACATCACAGAGCAGCCAAATTAATGCCAATCACTGCCTAACCTTCAAACTCTGCTTATGTGGGAAAGCCAATGAGATTGCATTGGAATAAAGCCAGTTTTTGTGAGTTTTCCATTATTTGTGGAATAAGAAGTGTGATTTGTCAGACAAAAACAATACCTACCACAGTTGGACCTACCAACATCAACAGGTTGTTATGTTAGTTAAATGAGCTAATACATCTATTCACAAGATACTAAAATAAGATATTTTAATACAATACTTTGCACATAACAGCTACCCAAGAAATGTGTGCTTAATTGCTCTGAATTAGACCCCAGCACACATTAAGCAGTTTACTTGTTTTTGTCTGTCTTTTTCTTACATAAGAGTAAATGAAAGAAGTATTTGAGATCAAAATATTTGTATGGTTTGATTAAGGAAAGCAATGATACATTTTATTTTTTTTAATATATTTTATTGATTTTTTACAGAGAGGAAGGGAGAGAGATAGAGTTAGAAACATCGATGAGAGAGAAACATCGATCAGCTGCCTCCTGCACACCCCCCACTGGGGACATGCCCGCAACCAAGGTACATGCCCTTGACCGGAATCGAACCTGGGACCTTTCAGTCCGCAGGCCGACGCTCTATCCACTGAGCCAAACCGGTTTCGGCACATTTTATTTTTCACAAAAAAGGAGAGAACACTATTGTTTGTGAATTTGCAATTTTCATCTAAATATGCATTTCCACTTAATGACAGACTTTGAAAAAGAAATTAAGCAAGTTGTAGAGATATTCACAATGCCATGAAAAATGCAGACTTTGAACAATTAATTTACTGGCTCTTTTTGTGTAAAGCAGGAGAGAAGTATGGATCCTTTAGATATGGAAGCTAGAAAAATTATAGTGTGCCCCTAGTGAACTTTGAAAGGTCATCAAAGACCATCTCTGCTTCAGGCCAGCCTAAATCTAAACCCCACATGGGAGATAAGAGTTGGCCTAGCCTGTCATGTCACCTGTTCCTCATTAATCAGGATGACATCTAGAGTCATATGTGCCCTTTGGAATTCTGGAAGGCAGCCTGGTTTATGATGATTGCATTTTTTCTTGGATCATGAAAGTGAAATTCATTTAGTCAAATTGCAATAGCAGATATGACTTCATGTGAACCTTGGAAAGTTGCCTCCCATTATCTGTTATGTCATTATATACACTTTACTGGTTTGTAAAGATCTATTTGCCAAAATAACAACTCTTTGAGGAGGATTAACATTAACTGGAGGCAGTTTCATAGTGATCAAGCACAGAAACTATTCCTTGATTGAATGTCAAATTTCATCACTTAACTGTGTGGCCTCATGAGTGTTATCACCCATTCTGTGTTAGAATTTCCTTATTTATTCTGGGGTTGTATTTATCATGTTTTTTTTTATTATTATTTTCTATATTTTCTTATGCCTTGACTTCTTGGGGGTCTCACCAGTTGGTTGGGGAGAGACTGCCATCCCAGGACTAGTTAATTCCTATAGATAATTGAACAGCTTGCCTGAGAGTGTGCCTTTCATATGAAAACCAACTAATTCAAAGTCATATATCCAACTACCTCCTTTATCTAACTCTCACATACCAAGCCAATATTTCCCCTGACCTAAGATAAGAGTTGTCCTAGCCTGTCATGTCACCTACAGGCCAGGTCCTGGACAACTAGATACCACCTTTGTAACACAGAGCCCATCAAAATTATATAAAGTATCCAATTCTAAATTTGCTCAAACTTGCCTCCCTTGCCCTATGCATCCCTTCTTGCAGAAACCACAATAAAGGCTCTGAGCCATGCATTCTCCTGTGCCCCTTCTGCCTCCCTGCTGACTCTGGTGCTTCTCCATGTGGCCCTGTGTAGTATGGAGTGCCTTTCAATGGTACTGACCTCTATGTGTTATCATTCAGGCACCTTGACAAATAAACCTGGGTACAGGGAGATAGGGATGGTTTCTGCCTCCAGGGCCAGTATGGGGATTAAGCAACTTAATGCATGTAAAGCATGAAGAACAGGGCCTGGTGCTTTGTGAGCACCTCAAGTGTTAGCTATTACTTACCTCTCCCATGCTGCTCCCTCTTCTAAGACAGAGTCTAGAACAGCTGCTCACTACCACCGACCTTATCTAGGTTCTAGTGATCACAGACTCCTTGTCAGCATCATTCTCCTAAAAATACACTTCTTCCTCCTCCTGACTCCCAGTCTCCTCTTAAAAGACTATATTACCTGGTAGACCAAGGCCTAGAGTTCACATTTCTTCCTAAGAGAACCTGGGGCTACACCCATCTCTTCCTCTGCTCAGCACACACACCTGTCCCAAGGCCCTTTGGTGGTTCAATCATGTACCTCTACAAGCTATCAACAAAGATATAGAATATATTATTTCCCACAATAACATTTTCAACCAAATAGCTGCAGCAGCTCCTGAAAGAATCTATTAGTGTCCTATGAGCCAATGATTTATTCACTTTCATTTAAATTCACTCATAGACAACTCTCAGATGCAAGTACCATTTTACAAGTAAGAAAAATATTGCACAGAGAATTTAAGTAATCTAGCTGTTTAGTGGCTGAACCAGATTTTAAACCCAGGTCTGCCCTTTTCACATTGCTTGTGTAAGCTTCTATTAATGTTGTTGGGGTAGTTATTGTCATTATTGTTATTGATGTTGTTGTTCTCGATATTACTATTATTGTTTCTATATCATGGCTAAAATTACAGAAGTAGCTTTTTAAAATTTAAATTCTTTAGTGTTGAAATTATTATATATGTTTGCTTCCCCCCCCCCCAACCCTAGCACATGTCACCACCCTCCTACTGTCTGTGCCCTATGGTTATACTTATACTAGAGGCCTGGTGCATGAAATTCATGCACTCGGGGTGGGGGGGGGGGTCCCCTCAGCCGGCCTGCACCCTCTTGCAGTCCAGGAGCCCTTGGGGGATGTCTCAGGGGGAGCAGGCCTAAGCCATCAGTAGGACATCCTTAGCACTGCTGCTGAGACGGGAGAGGCTCCCACCATCACTCCTACACTCGCCAGCTGTGAGGCCGGCTTCTGGCTGAGCAGCACTCCCTCTGTGGGAGCGCACTGACCACCAGGGAGCAGCTCCTGCAATGAGTGTCTGCCCCCTGGTGGTCAGTGCACGTCATAGTGACTGGTCTTTCCACTGTTCGGTCCATTTGCATGTTAGTCTTTTATTATATAGGATGCATACATACAAGTCCTTTGGTTGATCTTTTACTAATGGGGCTGACCAGCAGACTGTGAGTGATGGATGAACAGATTACCGACATACATTTCTGTGAAAGAGAGGCTAAGGGGCTAGTTTACTTTAGGAGTAAATAGCCCTGATTGTCTTGTTAGTTTTTTATTGTAACAACAGTTTGAACTAAAATTAACCTCTAGATACAATCAGCAGGGTAAGTATCCTTGAGAAAGCACATGCTTCTACAAGATCGGATCTTTAAAGACTAAACATAGAGATTCTAGCAAAACACCCCAGGGGATTGGACTTGTTTGGAAAAGTCAAGGTAGGGGCTACTGCCTTTGGCAAGGTCCCCTCAGAGGCCCCCAACCTTTCAGAGAATCTCCCCTCAACTCTCCTCTTTTTGTTTTGCTGGCTGTAGAAGACAGAGGGAGGTGGCGAACTTTCTGTTTTGGAAGGTTGGGGTCTGTGAAACGTGTTCATTGTTTGAGTTTTGATTTTGTAGACTATAAGAAAAACAAAGAGAATTTATAATGACAGTAATGGTTAATCTGATTAGGTATTGATTGATTTTAGAAAACTATGTGGTGAGGTTTATTTATTTTAAATGTGTTTTTATTGTATTCTAAGTAGTAGTTTGTTCTTTATGTTTATTGATAGTAAATAAGGACTTTTTAATTTGTTTTTGTAACATGTTTATTTTTTTAGTAAGGTTATTATGGAGGACTTTTCATAGATGTTTTTAACATTAATTTAATGATGGTGACTATTGTTTCATTTTAAAGGGGTGACATATATGTGCTTATGTTTTCAATTGTAATTAAGTACTTATCTGTATGTTATGGCATTTTGTCTTTTTTTTTTTTTTTTAGATATTTAATGGCTGCTTCTATTGCCTGTAGTCTAGTTAATATTTTTTGATTTATGTGTTTTTGTCTCGTGAACTTTTTAGTTATATTATAGGCCATATTGTCTATAAATGTGGCCATCTGTACAGACTTAGAAACGTTCGCCACAGCGACGTTGGCAGTAGTAAGAATAACAACAGTCAAGATAATGGCTTCAATGAGTATTCCCAAAAATCTTTTGCGCCATAATTGGCTTAATGTTCTTTCTAAGATTTACATAGCTGATGAGTCTTGTTATTTCCTGGAGAGATTAACAGGTATTAGTATCTTTGTTTCTTTTTTAAGTATCATAATAGTTCAATGAAGTAATAATCTGGGTGGTAATATAGGATGTAAAATAAGTTTCTTCTTCAATCTGTATTAGAAAAGATGAACTATGGTTTATTAGTAGATTGGGGCCCATAACAAAGACAAAGGGGTGAGTGGTATAAATTAGGCTATTGTCAGTAAGATTATTAGTAAAAGTTATATTATACTGGTGAGAGGAGTCATATACTGGTCTGGTAGTCATTGTGTCATATCATGATAGGGTTTAATCCAACGAGTTGGAATTCATAGTGGCCCTGTGGGAGTAGAAACATATATATATATATATATATATATATATTTTTTTTTTCCCCATGTTAATAATTTATTGGGTTCTTTTTAGTTATTAGTGTCCATATCTTATCATAAGACCTGTGGTTTCTGAGTTGGTATTAAAGAAGTAAAGTGACACTTTACAGGGGGTGGAAAGTGATTATTCAAATTCAAAAAATTAAGGGTAAAGAGTGCTTTGGATAGCATCATAGCTGGGTCCTTTAGTCCCATTTTTTAAAAAAAATTTGTTTTATTAGTATGTTTTTAAAAGTTGAATGGGTATGTTTTATAATGGACTGTTTTTGTGGATTGTAAGGGATTTTGGGGGAATGTTGTATGGGTTAAGTTTTATCAAAGGTGGCATAGGTATGGCTGCTATAAGCAGGCCTATTGTTAGTTTTTATTTTGGTTAATATAGTTATAATTGGAAATTGGTTTTATGGAATTTATGTAAAGAAATGTACTGTTATTTATTAAGAATTGTTAAATTATGGAGGGACAGGTAGGGACAGAAATACATAATTTATTAAATTGTTTTAAAAATGTTTTTTTTATATTTGAAAAATAAAAAGTTTAAGAATTAGTAATATTTTTAATAAAAGTTATAAAAATTATATAACTGCTATTTATTTATTTTGTTTTATAATAAAATTGTTATTTTTAAAATTTATTTGTTAGTATTTTTATAAATTTAGATATTTTATAGAGTAATGTAAATGATATGAAATTTTGTTTTTTTGTAAAATGTAATATTTTATCCTATCTAATAAAAGAATAATATGCAAATTAACCATCACTCCACTACACCCACAAGCCATGCCCACTAGCCAATCAGGAGCGGGTATGCAAATTAACCCCAACCAAGATGGCTGCCACCACAGAGAGAGCAGGAGGGAGGCTTGGGTTTCCCTGGTGATGGAGGAAGCCAAGCTTTCCACACACCCTGGCCAGCCCAGGCCTCCACTTAAGGCTACAAAGTTTCAATTATAGAAGACAAATAAATCCCAACCAAAATGGCTGCCGCCATGGAGGGAGCAGAACACTTGGCTTTGCTCCAGGCTACAAAGTTTCAATTGTAGAAGATAAATAAATCCCAGATACCAGGGCCTCTGCTTGGGTCACCGGGGGGCATGGCCAGCCTGCAAACCACCACAGGCCCCTAGCCCAGGCCACCCCCCGCCCCAAGGGAACCCCCACCCTGATCCGGGACACCCTTCAGGGCAAACCAGCTGGCCCCCACCCATGCACCAGGCCTCTATCCTATCTAATAAAAGAGTAATATGCAGATTGACCATCACTC